>NW_010143299.1:18438-59970 GCF_000699245.1 Pterocles gutturalis
AGTCTGTATTCCTGTGTTACACAGTGAGGTTTTCAAACTAGATATGGTAAGGAAACTTTTTCATTATGTGTTCTTTTTTTTCTTTTTTACTGCATTGGTGAAACAGCAAATACTCTTTGAATTGGTGTACCTGTAAAGAGCAGTTTAGCCTGTTCTTAAAATTAATTACTAATCATAAGGCTTACAGCAGCCAACAATGTGCAATTATTTCAGTATTTTTTAAATTATAAAGAGCATGTGCCAACATATTTTCAAAGCTATGCATGTGTAATATACAGTCACAGCATTTCATTCTGACCTAGTTGTGTCTTCTATTCTTTCAAATAAATACAAAACAAAATTACCTTCTTCGACAAGTCGGTTCTGTAACAGATGAATCCCATTGTTGAATAAAGTCACCGTAAGTTAAATTAGTGTGACACTCTAAAGACCTGTGTCTCAAGCCTTTGATAGCATTTTTTCTTCTGTTTATAGTCCCTGATTTTGTGGGGAAGAAGCTCCTTCCCATTTCTTTCCTTTGCTTTAACCAAGAAACACTCAAAGCTACTTTTCTCCGAACTCTTTCTCATTTTTTGTTAAAAGAAAAATAACGGAGGATCCTCCCTTTCTGCCTTCCTTTTTCTGAAAGCATTTGTAGCATCTGGGCTGCGCTCCTCTAGAATTTCTTCTTTCTTCCACACCACTCAATGTGCCAAAAAAAAAAAAAAAAAATCTGTTGAGAAATTTGCTGTCCTGGATTAAAATGCCACTGAAGAAGATGCAGTTTGGCCTGACAGCATCAGGTCGTGCTGTAGGGGAGGCTTCTGAGAAAGCACTGTTGTTAGAGTTGGAATCGGAAGAACTGAATCCCAAAAGGATGTGTGGACCAAGTTTCCTACTGTGAGGCGGATTTCTTTTAAGCAATGTTTGTTCAAACCTGCCTGAGTACAAACAATGGCATATGCCATTATGAAGCTGAGCATAATTTATCTAATAATCTACACATTGTGGTAGCACGTGATAAAAACAAACCAACCTACCTGGAAGTAGGTATGCAGCCACTGAAGAAATTCAGGGAAGCATTTGAATGGTTTATTTTTAATGACAAGATGATATTAATTCTCTATGATTCTGTAGTATATCTTTTTATATGCCAAATAGTTTGTCTTGTTAATTTCTAAGAAAATTATACATACGTGATAGTGCTCTGAGTGCCTGTTACACTTTCCCGCTCTCTCTGTCATAGCTTTTAAACTTTTCAACTAATGTTCCTAAATTTCAAATTCTGGCAGGCTTCTTGGAAGTGGGTAGCAGCATCTGAAGGAAAAAGTGGCAGTATGAGCTTACTATAATTTAAAACAAAGCAAAACCCCAAAACCAATCCCTGAATATTTATGAAGATGTGTATAGTTTTCTCCTGCAAAAAAAAGAAAACCTTGAGTATGCATTCTCAGTTGTTTGGAATGACAGTTTCAAGTTGTGGAAGTACTTGTTGCATTACAGTGAATTTAAGCAGGCATACCTAGTTTATAGTGATTTATCAAATTACATTTTTGTTCATAAAATTATTATTTGTAACATAGCTGGAAAACAATCATTGTACTCTCCTTTCCGCTGGCAAGGGGTCCAAAGGTCTCGTACGGTTAAAATGCTTGTTGGTGTTCACATGTGATGGCCTGTTTGCATCCAGTTGCTGATAGAACTGCTTGTCTGAAATAGACATTTGCTTTTCACAGGATCCTAAATATTGTTTATACTGTAATAAAACTAAATGGAAATAGTTCAATAAAGATTGAAGAGTGTATGTTGTCTTTTCTAAGTAGCCCTAGGCTGGTTTTGAGTTGAAATCATGTGCAGTGTTACCATTAAAAATAGCTGTTAGCACAGTAGTTTCTTACCAAACATTTAATTTGTGTGTGGGTTTGTTACATAAACAAGGAGCAGTTAAATGCTAAATATTAAGTTTTATTGTAGAAATCAACGGGATGTGTGTGACTTGTGGGGTGGTTGTTTTTTGCGATCTCTTTGTGCTTCAAAGTGTAGTTCATTAATTATCACGGTTTCTTATTTGACTGATTAATGTGGTTTAGCCTTGATTCCTAAGAAAACGAGGTATATACAACTCCACCTGCCAATCCTGTTCTGCTCTCTTCTTCCCCTTTTCCTGTGTGTTGCACTACAAACTTTCTTAATTGCTGATCCATTCCAGCTGAATTTGATGGAGATGGAGGTATCAAAGTTGATTCAAATTCTATGAATTATGAAAAATCTGGTTAGAGTATATACCTGCCTGGCAGGGAAGAGACTTAAATTAGTGCCCAGCTGAGAGCAAAGCTGCAGTGTGAGTTCAGTGATTATTCCATGCTGGCTGCCTGGCTTGGAGCCAGCTGTTCTGCTTGCTCAGTCTTTCTCAGCTGGCAGTTAAAGGGAGCAGAAGAGGCGTTGGGGTCAAGGTATTCGAAAACCCGGAAAGAGGAACAGGGCCATTGAAGTGCAGGGCGCAGGTAAATTGTTGCTTGCTGCTGCTTCCCCTGCAACTCTCCTTCTTTTTTGTGGTTAAATAATGGAGATTGCTTTAAGTGAAGAGCCTCTGGATTTTAGCAAGCATGCAATATAATAAGACTCTTTGGGGTTTTTTTTTGTTTACAAATAATTAGAAACTTTATGGCAGCTGAGAGAACTAAGCAATGTGTAATGTAGTTCTTTTGTTTAGAAATACTGGGAGGCAGTAGATTCTTAAAATTAAGGTAGTTAGTGAAAACTGTTTCACTACGTACACACACACATATATGTGCTAACTCAACATGTTTGCAGGATGGTCATTCCACATGTGATTAAGCTGCTAGAATTTTTTCAGCATATAATCAGTGAAATGATCAAATATTAATAAAAATAATTTTAGTAAGTGTATTTTGCATTCTGAATGAACGTTGTATGCTGGGTGTGCTTACTGTATGACTTCAATTGAAAATTATCACCCTCAGTAATTGTTTGTATTATGTGCAGTGTTATTTCTCCAGGTGGAAAATAGCAGCTCTGCTGTAAATGCAGGCTCCCTTAGGCTATGCAGGGTGTCTGTGCTGGTCTACGTGCTATTCAACTGCTTTCTTAAAGCATAAAGGATACCTAGTGAGTTTGGTAGCACTAATCACAGGATCAGAATTAAGAATTGTCCTTTAAATCTTTTAAGTTTAGACTATTTTTGAAATACTTATATTAAAAGCTTTTTTGCTCTAGCAGGATTTAGATTTGTGTGATTCCCATCTGGAATCTAGTAATTAACAGTATGGAACTCCACTCATAACACTATATACTATTTAAGCAAGTTGTTAACACTTTTTCTGATGGTGTCTATTCTCCAGCAGTTAACACTAGCACCAGCAAGCTGTAGGATGCAAGAACCTCCCATTTTACCACTTTTGAAATACCTGTGAAATTATCACTTTCACAGCAATTGTCACAGTATACAGACTTCTGTTTCAGCTTGCAGCCTCTAAAAAGAAAGTTGTGATATTCAGATCCAGTCTCCTTTACAAACTGTTTTGCATGGCATGCAGAGAATAAGATACGCGCTTGTTTAGCCTGCTTATGCTGTTGTCGGTTGGTAAGTTCATACATACAGCCTTTTGTGCTCGAGATACAGATAGCAGCAGCTTAAGCTCACGTGTTCCTTTCCTTGTTGGAAATAATGGTGTGTGCAGAAAATGACCTCAGAGATGGCACATGGTAGCTGGTCTGCTTTGGGATTCAGATTTGGTGGCCAACCAAAGATGTGCAGCGGTGGGCTGGGAGATTTGCATGTGCCAGTTAGCCGAGCCCTTGGCCAGAGCAGCCGGGCCTCGCAAGAGATGGGAGCCCAAAGAGATAGGTCAGACGTGTAGGTGGATGAATGGCTTCGCAGTAGGTTATGACACAGAGGAGGGAACATGGCATCAGAGGGTTGCTGTAAGTAGTCTGTAAGTTGTATCCAGCAGGTAATTTGGAGCATTCAATAACCCATTCATTTTTCTGGTGGAATCTGCTGTAAAGGACTTACGGATAGATATCTAGTTTAGTTGGTAAGGGATGTTGAGCTGAAAATGTGTTTTAAAAATGAATAGGAAACAAGGATGTCTGGGTATTTCTAAAGTTATGTCTTGTTTTAATATAATAGCACACCATTTCTGTCTGTTAACATTGAAGCTATGTAATGTATGTTGTCCGCTTCCTCCTCCCTGTCCCCGACAACCAAGTACTGCATTGAATTAAATTTGAAGAAGAATAGGAATACCTGCTTGCTTTGGTGCTGGGAGGATCAGGCTGGCACAGGTGTGAGGGTTGGGGTGTGGTAAGAGGGAAGGTTGGGCTGTAAATGAAGGTTGTCTTGCCCTCTTTCAGAAGTATTTTCTCTTCTAGTGAAGTGCTTTGTAGAATTACAGTCCTTGTCTGTAGACTTGATCTGACCAAGTGCAAGCAAAAGACATGTAGAAGCAGGTTTCTCTAAATTTGAAATTCACCTTTTAATTCAGTAATACATTTTCAGCCTTTTCCCTATGCCTGCGGACTGTGGTTTTCTTTTTTTTTTTTCCTCCCAAGTAATACTGGACATGGGATGATAAACTTCTTACCCAGGATTTACGACATCATAATAGGCAGATATTTTCAGATATAAGAGGTACAGCAAACTTTGTGATTAGAACATCATTCACTCTCAGTTAATTGGCAAATTGAAGGGACAAAATCAAAAGCCCTCTTTTGCCTGGGACATGAATATTTACAGATCATGTAATAGTAGAGACCAAGCCCTTTGTAAACCATTTTCTGTACTTTGGGTAAACGGAAAGGAACTAGAAAGAAAACAAGTATGGTGGTTTTGTTTGCAGTATAATGTATTTACATGTCAAAAACCATGTGGTTAAATTTTTGATTTCCTGAGGATTCAAATGTTTACATTGTCTCTTCATCCAGATTCAAGATCCAGCCCATATTATGGCTGGCAGTGGGTCTAAATCAGGACCATCGAGTGGGTTTTCCATGAAATCGCAGCTTCAAATCACTGGTAAGCCTTTGAAAGGATATATATTTTCTGGTGAGAAATGTAAAAGTGTTTTTCTGACAGTTAAATGGAATTTACTAATATGTTGCATTTCAGGAAGTTTTGAGTTGTACAAAACCTAAGAGAAGTTGCACAATACAACTGATGGTGTTATGCCATCATTACGTGGCAGAAATAGAGCTATTTCATTCAGGATTTTGTCTGAACCGCATTTTGAGATGATACATTTTTGTGTTAAAAAAAAGGAAGGAATAATGTTAAGAAAATTGTACAGAACAATCGTCTTTGAAATGTGGTAATGTGATGTGCTACTGCTTTCAGGTACTGACACTTCCCATAATACCAAATCTAACACTTTCTTCTAATGGTCTTTTTGCATCTCAAGCTAAGGGAACCTGAACTGCTGTTCATTAAATTTTACTTGTTACATTAAATTTCTCCCTTGTTACATGTTTTTATGGCCACCATTGTAAAGGAACTTTAATAAAAGTGTTGGTGAGTGTATTATTGTAATTGAGCACCTGTAGATTGCACAGGAATGCGTTTACGTGACATGTTTTGCTTTTTTGTAGTGCCCCACCAACAAAGCAGCTGTTGAAACTCAGTTGCCAAATTTCCCTCACTTTTGCCCTCTGACAGAATTTACTGAAGCATAAAAGCTGAAGCCTGGGAAGGAGGGATCTGTGGCTGTGTGCAGGCCTATGTTTAGAAGCATCAAGGGTAAATTTTGCACCCTCAGTGTTGAAGGTCTGTGGGTGTATGCAGAAGTTTCATAAAGCTGATCTTGTGGGGACGAAGAGAATTGTCAAAAATAGATGGGAAAGCTTTAGACGAGAAAGGAGATTGGAACTGAACAAGTTATATGGTCTCTAGCTGTCACACTGGTCACAAGCTTGTTTTTTCTCAGTGGGCCATGAGACTTTAAGAGAAATCTTGTCCCTGCAGGTTGATACTGGAGAGAAAAATGGAAGAGGTTTGGAAGGAGGTACATCCTCCACATGGCTGTGGAGAGCAGGTTGAAGTGGTGATTGCTGTCTAAGGCTTGCTCTGTTAGAGGCCTGTGACTCATATAAAGTGAAGAAATGTCTCTGTGTTTACAATTGAGCCCATTAAGATGTTTGAACAGTTCTTAATTTCTGTAGTTTAGCCACAGTCTGCAAGCAAGCTCTTTCCTCTGGAAGCAGGCGTTACCTTTCTGCAGACATTTCTGTAAACAGCACCACCCCCTGCCCTGCCCTCCCCTCCCCTCCCGGTTCTGCTGTTTTCATTAGTTTTAAATGAACTTTCAGGTTGGGTAAGTAAGAACCTTGAAAGTAGGTATAAGCCTGCTGATTTGTGCTGCCTCAAAGCAGGTCTTGATGCCTTTGAGATAGTGATGGTGAGGCGTGAAGTGCTGTAGTACAGAAGTACTGGAGATGGGAGGGGAAGGGAAGGGGGGCTGTTTGTGAACATTAGTGTTAGCCAACTGTCATTAGTTTCTGTAAGATGTCTGTAATATAGAGAGAAACAATTTCCTTTGGGAGAAGTTCAGAGCAGTTTATCCTAAGCTACTTCTCTAAGTCTCTAAAGGAGCACAGGCTATAAAGGGAACCTAGGTAGATTAGCCATATGGGCTTGAATTAGTCATCTTTTTTAAGCATGTAGTGCAGCTGAGGTGGGTGACAACAACACAGGAGACCAGTTATTTGTTAGAACAGAGTGGAGTGCACTGGCCAATTGGAAATTATAATATCTTTGTCTTAAGTACAGTTTTGTGAGTTCAGTGCTGCCAGGGAATCCAAGAACATTCGTAATCTAAGAATCAAATGCCAGGGGTAGACTCGTGCACGTGCATGCTGCTTTGGTTAAATGGAGGCAACGTAGCCATGGTGTTTGGAAAGGCAGGAGCATTGCAGTGAATGATGTTGAATGTTTAAAAAACAAAACAAAACACAACTCCCCCCCCAAGCCAGCAAACAAAAAACTAAAACACCTCCCCCCCCCAATCTCTAGAGCTGCAAGTCGTGTCCAGATTTTGTCATTTCTAGAACAGTAGGTAGTTATTGGAACTCAGAGTTTGCCGTTAGTTAGCTTTTCTCTAAGTTTGCTTTGATATAGACAATTTAACACTAATTTCTTTTTCCTAAAGATGTCCTTTTCACCAGAAGTAGTGGCAGTTTCCCATGATTCCTTCATGAGGGTGACAGATCAGGTTTTGAGCTTTTTAACAAGCAAGTGTGATGAACTCCAGGAATTCTCTTGGCTGGTGATAGGCAGGAGGAGGTTGTAGAGGGTGTTTTCTACTTTCACCACCTAAGCGCTTTTGTGGATCTTATACTGATTATTGTTAATTATAGTGTCTGACGTTATAGAAGTACTGTTGCATGTTTCAGGCATTTGTGTCAGCTGTAGCGTTGTAGAAAATGATCTGGAATGCAAAAGCATTTTTGTCCATCTAATGTATTTTTTGTCTTGAGCGTTATTGTCAGGCATCAGTGACCTGATACTTGAATACTGAAGCACACAACTGAAAAATATTATTTGCAATTGAAATCTTATTGAGTAAATTACTATTTTTCTCTTTCTTAACAGTTATTTCAGCAAAATTAAAAGAAAAAAATAAATGGTTTGGACCTAGCCCTTACGTGGAAGTCTCAGTGGACGGGCAGTCAAAGAAGACAGAAAAATGCAACAATACAAATAGTCCGAAGTGGAAACAGCACCTTACAGTGTAGGTTTGATGGTTTTGTTTTCCTTTTTTTTTTGAGCTAAATTAATGCACTTGACAGTGGACTTAAGGGTTGCATTTTTATTTTAAACAAGGCGTTCAATGTTAGATGATATTAAGATATTTGTGTGGTTTTTGAAGCAAACATACTACAGTTTGGAATATCTATTCACAAAGTATTGCATTAGGACCCGTGGAAAGGACCCAGTGCTTATTAAGGAATGTGTTCTGTATTCGTGTATGTAGCATATCAAAAGAGCTTTCATTCTTTGTGTAGTAAGGAAAGTAAGGTAATTTGATATTAAAACTGACAGTCCCATGCACGTTTTTGTTCTCACGTTTAAGGCTACGGGTGTTTCAGAAACACCATGGCTGACAAGTGTAGCTGTTCTTTGTGGACCGCTTTACTGTGGACCACGCCATAGCACAGGCAGGTAGCTCTGTCTTGCACATGTCTAAATTCAATCACAAGTACAAAGCTCCTGATTAATTTGTGCCTTCAGAGTACAAAACTAACGTTAGATTCAACGTTGTTGATGCTTCATTGACCCAGTAATAGTGTTGTGAGATGAAAGGAAGTATAAAGCACTGAAAAAAAAACTATCTGAAGCTTCTATAAAATTTAGTTTTCTCTTAAGAATGTGTCACGTGAAACACTGGGATAAAGGTCAGTCTTGTGCTTGTGCATTTGTTTATGCTTAAATTCTAGATTATTATTTTTGAGGCACCTTGAGCATTCCATGAAAACCTGGTTTGTGCTTGTTCTTTTCTTGTAATTCAGATTATTATGAAGTTTTAGTTACTACTGTTTACCTTACTTTCCACTGCAAAGAAGTTTTTTAAGAAAACCTTGTGCTTTACATGCATATCAATGTGCAAGAGCAGAATTTTCTTTTAGCTTTTAAAGCCTGCCTTTTTTTTTTTTTTAATTGAAATGATTGTGGATTGCGCTGGGCAAGTCCACACAATAGTACATGGGCAATTTTTACTCTTGTTCCGTAAGCGCTGAACAGAACCACCCAATGCATATCAGCTTCATGGAGATTACACTAAAGCTACATGGAACTTAGAGGAGTAAGTTAATTGTTTTTTAGGAAATGTTTTGATGCAACCGCTTGCATTCAGATTCAGAATAAAAAGGAAAAAATGGGCTCTGCAAATGTGTATGGACCATGGGTTCCTGTTCTAGGAGGGAGTCTGTTAGGTGGAGCTGCATATTCTGAAGGGATTGTCTGACTATGA
This sequence comes from Pterocles gutturalis, assembly GCF_000699245.1. NCBI lineage: Eukaryota > Metazoa > Chordata > Aves > Pterocliformes > Pteroclidae > Pterocles > Pterocles gutturalis. Next base: position 27,402 of record NW_010143299.1, read on the forward strand.
AACTCAATTTATAAACCATATGCAAGTGAAATTATCCAGTGAGAAAATAGTCATTTGTAATACCTGTTTCTCACAATTAAAATAATGTAAAAATACATATATGTTAGAATGTTCCTTACAGAAAACTTTGAAGTTTCTGTTAGGGATTTAAAAAAAAAAAGTATATGTCAGCAACTGATACTGACATCAATTTTCTTCTCTCTTGTAAGGCTTTGCATAGAATCGTAGAATGGTTTGGGTTGGAAGGGACCTCAAAGATCATATCACTCCAAGCCATTCTCAGTTGTACTATCGACTATTTGGTGATGCTCATCTTTCTACTCTTGTCAGAATACTTTTAAGAAGGAAAAAGAAAAATCTAGGGGTTTGGGTTTTTCTTATCACTGAGAGAGTTCTTTTATTTTCTAAGATTTGCCTGATCACATAAACTATCTCAGCTGTCATCATCTTGCTGCAAAGTGTTTGGTGAGATTAGCAGTTTTGAAATGAGATTGTTTTGGAGCTAGAGGGAGGAAGACTAAGTGTGGCTGAAAATATTTCTGTTTGCATGGGTTTCTTCTCCAGTAAGAGGCTTTCCCAGTACATAACTGCTGTCATAGATCTGGGAGTGGGGGGCTCTTACCGCATAGGTAATCCTTGATAAAGAGCTTTCAGGATTAGGGAGTGACTCTGCTGGTGGCTTTTCTAGGAGTAGAGATACACCTTCTCCTCCACAGGTTGAAAAATTCAAACTGTGTGTTTGGCAGAGGCTACAGCATTGTGATTTTATGACTTTACCAGCCCACAGGATTTTTCAGAGGGAACTTTGGCTCTTGTTTGGATTATGTAGAGGCCACTGTCTGTGCTGTTACTGCTCCCTGGAAGGCATCTTTCCCGGTTGTAGCACCATACTTTGAATGAAGTTCAGATTTTTGGGTCACTAAAACAAGTGAAAATTAAAGAAGAGCCTCTGGGAAGTGAAAGGCAGGTAGAAATAAATGGTTGAATTCTTTGAATTACTTGATTTAGAATGAAGAGAAACTATTGTGATAGTTGGGTCCATAAGAGACTTTCCTGGTAGTAAACGTAGAACCGATTCTTCAAGGACATAATCAAATTAGCACACTGTAGAAGTAGTACATCTTACTGCTGGAAATGGTGAGGGAAGTTTTTGAATTGATAAGCCATGGAAGATGTAGTGTGTTGTTCTGTTCTCGGTAAATGCACTGTGAAACCAGATGTATACTAGTAAAATGTTAAAGAATTTTGTATATATTCCTGCTACTTTGTCATAATATGATGTATGTGCCAGCTTATTAGGGGAACAGTCGTCTTCTAAAAATACTTGAAATGACTTTTAGTATTTTGAGTACTTCCCTTTTTATGGGATGTCCTAAAATTTTCCGCTAACCTCTTCAGAAAGCAAATTTGCTGTCTTCCCTCTCCATGTGAAAAATTCTCACATCAAGGTATGCAAATGCTGAACACTCATGAAATGTGAACCTGCAAGAATCAGTCTTTTTTTCTAATCCTGGTTACACTCAGATGCTAATTGTGAGCTGGTAGTTTTTTCTATAGATATTTCCCTTAAAATGGTAATAATAAAGAATTTACTCAGTCTGTGAACAGTCTTGCAACAATCTTGATTTACATGACATAAACGTGACTGCATGCTAGAATGTGATCATTACAAGTGGCTTGATGTTACCACTGTTATTTCTTTGTTTTTAAAAAAATTTAAGTGACAGTCAAAGGAGATTGCTTGGTTCACCCGCTTCCCCTGCCAACAAATCCCTTACATAGTGCTCAACTTTTTCTTTTCAGAATTGTCACTCCTGTAAGTAAATTAAACTTTCGAGTCTGGAGCCATCAAACGTTAAAATCTGATGTTCTTCTGGGAAGTGCAGCTCTGGATATTCGTGAGACTTTGAAATCAAACAGTATGAAACGTAAGTGTAAGATTATTAACAATACCTTGGATTGCTGCAGAATTTGACAGGAATTGTCTGTTATTGAGTGCTGTGTGTAACTCTGGCCCTTAAGAACTGCTTCTGTTACGCAGATTCCATTTATGACCTTCCTCCTACCTTTTCGGTGTAATCTTTATTCGTTACACACAGTCTGCTCAGGTGTCATTGAAAACATGGTATTTTCCACTTTGCTGATATATGCCAGGGCGAAAGCCTAATTAGAGATTGTTTCCTTCCATAGAGCTTAAAAATGAAAGTAGTAAGATAACCTCCCATTCTTTTCTGTACTTTTCCAGTTGAGCAGGTAGTGGTGACATTGCATCTTGTTGGTGACAGAGAACCAGCAGAAGTGGTAGGAGACTTGTCTGTCTGTCTAGATGGGATGCAGGTAGATCCTGAGCTCCTAACAAATGGTGATGCCTCAAGTACAAGAAGTAAGTAACTTTCAGTTCAAATGAGCCCTCTACCTATGTCTGGTATACAAAGCTTTTTTTATTTTCCTGGAAGCTTTAGCACAGTGTTTTAATAATCATAACAACAGCTGTTTCTGTAACTTTGTAGAGACCAAAACTCATACGCATTTTTATTTGAGGTGGAGTCATAGTCCGCAATGAAGATTTTTCAGCCTTACTATAACAGAAATAACATCAGCATCTTTATTTTCTGGACTTTGATAACTTCTATGTATCAATCCCATGATTGATAAATAAGCCTCTAGCTTCCCTGAATGTTTAATAAACATAAAATAATATTAGTTTGATCTTATCATAGTAATAAGTATTCTGCTCACTAGGAGACATGGATTTATATTAATTTTTCTTAAAATATCCCATTCAAATAGATGTTTTCTTAGATTTTGCTGCCTGTGGAGTGCTGCAGAGAGGAACCCACTATTCTGTTTAGTTGGTGTCTTCAGTCTCAGATAACTACTATGATTTTTAACTGAAAATCTTGAATACATGTAAAATATGTAATTACCCTAAAATAAAAAGTAAGGCAGGCAGTGGAACATCTTTGAGTGTATTGTACATTGCAAAGTAGAAATAGAGATAAGAGGTTATTTCTCCGGAAGGCAGCATTGGAGAGACTGTCTGCTGTAAAGTAAGGGGTTTTGATTCCCTTGCTGCAGGACAGGCAGTGGAGCATCTTTGAGTGTATTGTACATTGCAAAGTAGAAATAGAGATAAGAGGTTATTTCTCCGGAAGGCAGCATTGGAGAGACTGTCTGCTGTAGCAGCTAGCCAGGCAGTTAGTTGATGATTTTTAGGCTTCTGGGTGTTTTTTTTAAAGGACTGGAGGGATGCTTTGAGATTCCATCTAAGTATCCTAGGAAAACTGAATTAACACACTAGCTTTGTAACCACTATTTCTTAGAGCTTTTAGTCCATCTTTCTTTGTATCTTGTTAAAAGGACCAGTCACGATCTGATGGTGTGGGATTTTTTTGTAAATAAAAGCCAAATGCTGAGATTGTGTGGGGCTTGTAGATTGGGGCTGAGGTATGTTGATAGAAACACTTACTGTAAGTAACACATTTCCCTCTTCTGCAATACTTGGTTTCATCTGTGCTTTCTTCCATTTCCTGAAATTCACCTACTGAGAGAAAGGTCCTAGGAAGAAGAGAGAGGCACAGGATTGAGTACTATGTACAGTTTTGGGCTCAGCAGTGAAGGCAGATGTTGACATACCCAGCCAGAAGTTCAGGACTGGGTTCCCAGATAATCAGGGAACTGGAGCACATGAGGAAAGAGTTCAGTCTTAAAGTAGTTGTAACACATTCTTATCGTACAGGCTAAAGGTACTTACAGGCAAATACATTGTTTATTGAGTAGCTTTTTAAATTAAGATTTCTGTTTCTGGGATTAAAATTACTTCTGTGCACAGCCCAGTAAGAGCACATTATCATAAACCTTTACATGACTACATCCTTGTCTTTGGCTTAGATCTGTACATAGTTCCCACTGATTTCTTTGTTAATGACATTTGTTTAATTCTATGGAAATAAAGTATTTGCGCTGTCTACATGAATGAGCAGTTCTGTGCTGCATATTCGAGTATTACAAATGCTGGCACAAAAGGCAGATATTTCCAAGCTGGTTGAATAAGCTGCTGCAAAATGTTTGCAAATCTAGGCTAAGATGCTGTAATTCTGTTTGGAGTGCAGCCATGTTTTGTACCTGCTTGAGTGCCTTTATGCTAAATAATTTACAGAGAAAGGGAAGGGTTCAGGCTAGAGAGCCCCAGAAAACAAAGCCCTTGCGGCTGCTTGCTAGCCAACCAGAGCAAAGATTTTAGAAGTTGTTGCCTTTCCTGCTCTGCTTGTCATGATTGAAAAGGGAGAGAATATGAAAAGCCAGCTGCACATTAAGAATGGAGAATGCTGCTTCATACTGCTACAGAGACAGGAGACAACATTATAGAACTATGTGTGTTTGAGAATATTCATACAGTGAAATGATATCCTGTTATATCTTCCATAAGGTGAAAATACTTCCAGTGGCAGTGGTTTAAAAAAAAAGTATATGCACATACATATAGGCATGCCAAATGTATACAGCTTGAAATAAGACAGTAGATAAGCAGCATATAGTGCATCACCTCCACATGTGAAAGAAATGTGAGTATTAAAGACTGCTGCTTTTCTTGGAAATGTTTCAGAATGTTGTTTATACTTGATTATCTTTTTCTTTCTGGTATTTCAGGTCCTACACAGAATGATAGCTCCAAAGTAAAGAATGATACACGGTAAGACTTCTTTTCCTCAATTTTTTTTTAAACTGCCTTTTAGTGTTTGCAGTTTTGAAAGAGGAATTTTATGTTTTAGAAAAAAGACAATTAAAAAAATTCTGAGTATGCCCTGCAACAATCTCTGTTAAGATCTGAGCACATCCTAAACAAAAATACTGTACCGTTGTACGTTCACATATTAAATTGTTTTCCATATGAGCCCCATTTTCAACCTTTAGTTTGTCTCCATACCTGACTGATCTTTCGGTTTTGTCCCTTCGTGTTCCTCATCCTTCTCCCAGTGATTAACCAAACTGAAAAAAACCCAAACATATATATAAAAAAATCCTACTGGTGAGTAAATGGCTCTGGTTATTTTTGCACTGTGTTACTTTGTAGCATGGAGGTATCAGACTTATATTTAGCTTTGTTAAGAAGATACCAAAAGCTGTCTAGCAGTTGCAGTGCTTTAAGGTCGATATCGGATTATGTACCCTGCTGCTTGCTAGGATAAAAGTGTGACCATACTTGGTGGTGCCTTAACCTGCAGTGAGCTCCATGCCACTTTAATTGGTTCCCAGTACTACAGGTATTGTAAGGGTCTGTACAATGCACAGTGCTCTTGGATGGCATCTGGAGTAACTAAGTTAAATTTCACCGTTTTTTAATTAGAACATAACGCTCTTAGCTATGTTGTGAAGCCTTCCCATGAAAGTTAATTTTTGTTCTGTTTCCTTTTCACATTCAGAAGAATATTTTCATGCTTGGGTATTCAGAATGCCTGTGTGTGTAATAGTATAATAATAATAATAGCAGCACCTGATTTGGTTTTAGTACCAGCCAGTGGGAGTTCTGGTGTTCATTAAAGGTCCATTTTGAGGATCATGTAAATGGTCTGTAATACGTCTAGCAGTGGTTATCGTTACATGTATAATAAAGTTTTGATATGCATTGTTGTATCTTAAGCCAGCTGGTCAAATATGCTAAAGATAAAAGGTTACACTACTGACTTGAATGTTCAAACAGCAGCAGCATGCTTTCTGGGGCTGGGGAAAACCTAGGCTATAGCTCCGACAAACTTCAGATCACTCATTACACAGATTACGCGAACCACACCTGGTAGAGAGCAAAACTGTGTTTGACAACGATATAGAGGTCAAATGTACATCATTCTACTTGATCCTCTATGACTTGTGATTTACTTAGGCTTGCCTCCTGGTTTTATTTTGTCTGCATTGAAAGGAATATAATTTTAGAGGTACTGGCCTGAAACTAACCTATGGTTTTACTACTGATGGCCTATGTACTTGACCTGTCAATCTGCTAGAATTTTAGTTGACAATTGTTTCATTTTGCTTAACGTATTCTGAAAATAAAATGCTTTAGAAGCATATGTAGATACCTGTAACTCTGCTTAAGGAGCTACAAATATATCAGAATAACTGAACAGTACAGAATGGGTGAGTACTGCTATTTAGTTGCTTCATTCTTGGAAAGTTGAGAAGCTTATATTCATAGTTGTTGGTCAAAACTTTAATGCTTAGTCCTAAATTCTCCAGTCCTTTCCAGAATTGAGTTTAGGAAGAAAATTGGTATATGTGTAATTGAGTTTTCTAAGAATTTGAAGCATTCTGTGTGTGCTGAGCATATGCTAGCCCTGTGGAGCAAATGCACGCAGGCTGTTCTCAGATCTTAGCCTGCTTCCCATCTCGTTAGACACACGTGGGATTCATGGGCGGAAATAGCTGAGCAGCAGCATCCAGAGCCTGCGCCTAACGGCAGGTGTATTGTGTTGGGAAATGAAAGAGGAGAGTTCAGTAACAAATGTTATATATACATCTAGTTCACAACCTTTTCGTCAGTTGCGCTTTCATATACCTCAGGAGACAAACTCTTTGTATGTTTATACAGAGGTATAGGTTTTTATAATTAGCACGAAGGTAAGAATCTCACCTAGACAGAACTATTGTCTTCCATAATGTCACCTACACCCTGTTAGAACAGTTCTTTCTGTCTCTTCCTGCAAAAGGACTAACTCAAATGGCCTTGAAAGCTGTGAAGATGCTGCTCCCAGTGAAAACAAGACTGTTAATGGCAGTGATTCTCCATTACTCACAAATGGAAACTGCAAACCTTCTCGACCTCCCAGGCCTTCTAGACCACCTCCACCCACTCCCCGCAGACCCACGTCAGTACCTGGTGTGTATTCCGGGGCCAGGCACTCATTCCAAAGCTGCACGCTCTTTGAATGAACATAGCTGTTTATGATGCTGATTTTTAACTACATATTTTTTGTGGCAAATTCTTTGGCAGATAACTTCTGAAAGACTATTTTTTAGGTTGCATTCAGTACATGTTGTTTAACCATTATTCCAATTATTAGAAATTTCTTGCTTCCATGTCTGCTAAGTAACAGTGGCAGTGACACTGCACTAAGACATCCACTGAGTTTGAGGCTTGAGATGAAATCTACTGAAGGACTCTCAGAAGTGTCTCGAGTTGATAATATTGGGTTTTGAAATACTAGTTGATTGTTTCTACAATTCTAGTTAAATTCTGTGAAATAGGAGCGCTTAAATGATTCATTGCTCTTCTGCACTGAAATGGTTAGATTTTTTTAAAATAATTTTATCTGTTTATTTAAAAACTACAAAAGTTTAAGACAAGTATTCCTGAAAAGTTAGTTGATGTTTTTAGGTTAACTCCTTTACCTGCAGTCTGTTTCAGTAGTCTCATTATTACGATTGATAAATGCTGAGTCTGGATGAGAAACTGCGATACAGTAATAACTTTAAAAGATTAATCCAGTGTAGTTCAGTAATAAGGCCTGACTTGTATACAGCCTTTAATCCCACCCATCAAATGGCATTCAGAAAAAAAATTAAAATGTTTAAAGAATATATGTATTCACCTCCCATTCCGATTATTTCTTTCCATGCAATGTCAAATATCTTCTTAAAAATTCTAGGCTTAATACCTCTTAAATTATTATTCCAAATAATACATGGAAAATACTTAACTCATCAATGCAAGAAAGTGATTTTTTTTTTTAATAATCATTTAGTGTTTACAGAATGCAGACAACTTGCTTTGGTAAATATGATTTATTCTATCAGAAATATCAAAATTGTGCCAATGATGGCAGTTATTGGATTAAAGTATTTTCACTAAGTGAGACAAAATTGCTTTTTTGTTCTTGTGTAAGCTGTAAAATACGGATGTGTGCACTTTGAAATACCCATTCTTGCCTGTTTACTTTTATGATTTAGAACTTATTCTAGAGTAGGTTGGTGATAAATATCAGTTTAATCCATTTTTTTCTTCTGTCTCTGTATCTCTGACATCACAGCGAGTGTAAATGGTCCTTCATCCACATCCGCAGAAAGTGATGGGGCCACTGCAGCTTTACTTTTGTGATTTAGAACTTCTAGAATAGGTTGGTGATAAATATCAGTTTAATCCTTTTTTTTTCTTCTGTCTCTGTATCTCTGACATCACAGCGAGTGTAAATGGTCCTTCATCCACATCCACAGAAAGTGATGGGGCCACTGCAGCACCAGTGGCAGGTACAGCTGCAAATACGTCTTCAGAACAGAGCCCTGAGGGGGCAACAGCAGCAACAACAGCTCCTGCAACCACTGCGCTCACCACACCTCCAGTATCAAGACAAGTCCAGCCAGTAAATCCTCCACCTCAGGCACTTACTACAGTCAGCCAAGGTCCTCTTCCACCTGGGTACGAGTTGTTCGTGCTGACATTTCTGGTTTTACTTTATTTTACTTACAGTAACAAAGCATTCATGACATCTGCCTTCTGCTGCGTAACAAAAATTCCCAGATTAATTTGGAGGTTTTCATGACTGTTTTGTCTGGTAGGCCTTCAAGCCTGGTTTATTCAAGAAAAGAATTAATCCTTCAGATATTTTTGATACTTGTCATAGGTTCCCATGTCAGTGAAACACAGACGTTTTAAATAGTGTGACAGCTTGCTGTCTTCAAATTAGAGTGAAGTCAGGTAGTAAAATATTGGTGTAGGTAAAGAGAAGCAGCGCTGCTATTGCAGTACATAATCTGCGATACGTCCTGAAGCTTTGGACTTCATACTGCAGTGCCTGGGAGGAGCATGGGCACACTTGTGTTTCAGGCACACGTGGAATCTGCCAGATGGTTGGTCTGTTTCCTCAAAGCTCTCATTTAGATTCTAAACTTAAAACAACAAAAAAAACCAAACCCAAAACCAGAGGAGGTTTCTGGACTCTTTGAGTGAGGGAAAGCAAAAGGTTCTCAGTGTGAATGGTGTAACTGGTGAAATATCTGCCTTAGTTTGCAGGCAGTTGAACCAAAAGGCAGGAGGGGTCTAAGTTACCTGCCTTACTCACAGGATAACTGCGAAATAGAAAAGCAGTCTTGAAAACATTGGTTGTTGCTTTACTGTTTTGATTTCAACAGAAATGGCAAATTAGCATGCTTTTCCCCAACGATCTTAAATTTTATACAAATACAGGGGTAAGTCAGTATCCCAAATGCTGCATATGCAGAAAATATGTGACCAGTGCCCTTATGATGAACTCTGTATATACATGATCTGTGCAGAATTTGCATATTTTGAGGATTTAAATTTAATGTTGCTCTAAAAGGGGATTGTGGTCTACAGATTATTCTGTTCAACAGGTTATTGATATGTTTGATATTGAATACAGAGCTGTTTCATTGCTTCCTACAATTGTATGTGTAAGCATGAATTTTAGCTTCAGTTTTCCAGAAACTGAAGGTGGTCATGGAGAATGTTTCTTGTGTACCAGTTGATGTAGAATTACTGTTAATATGAACGCTGTACCCCTGTATATTGTATGGCATTTGGTGCATGTCGTGAACCAAGTGTTTCAAGCATTTTATTTAGAAATAAGAATTTTATGAAAACAAATATACAAAACTGTAGATGAATGGTTGTAGTAGTTTGATATGGAGAATGATAAAAATATTGTTTTATTTTCAGTTGGGAGCAACGAGTAGACCAACATGGTCGAGTATACTATGTAGATCATGTTGAAAAAAGAACAACATGGGATCGACCAGAGCCTCTTCCTCCAAGGTGAGCCAGGATAAGTCATATGGTTGTCTAGGATATGTCTGGATTATTCAGAAATTAGTTGGCTGACAGTTTACTAAAGCTAGAAAGCATGTTTGTAGATAGAAATGCGACCCCAATGCAAACAATTGTTCCAGGTTATCTCCAAGGAGTTCTGCAAAAATGTCTAGTACGTAGCAGAGAAAAGAGTTGAGTGTCAAAAATATCAGAATCTGAATTTCCTCTCGGATTAAGCAAGTGCATCTTTACTGAGAAACGGATTTAAGTTAAAGGCAGTAGACCCCTCCCAACTGTAAAAGAGAACCAAAACCACAGAAAAATATTTTGGGATTGAGGTAGCTGTCAGCTTGAGCAAGAGTGCCCTTGGTTACCTCTTTATCCTGTGGTTACTGTACGCAGTCCTTTGATCTTGTCTCAGGGTTCCCAGCTGCTAATTTACTGTGCTCTTATAAACCCGCTTTGGTTACCAGGCTTTTCCAGCTGTTAGCGTCAGGACAGCCAGGGATGTTAGTCTCTATGTGGAATCAGTGTTCACATTTGTTCTGTGTTTTTTATTTTTTAAAAAACGTAAGAAAAACACAAGAATTATTCTGTTGCACTTCATTTATACTCAAGTGGTTCACACATTATACAGAATTACGAAGTGAAAACCTGGGATAATAAAGAGAACTTGAAATTAAGGAACAAAAAAAGCCTGGTAGACAGTGTCATGATCAGTATTTTTAACTCTGAGAGGATTGACTAGGGTATTACTTAAACATATTCAGAATGGTAGTGTTTTCACTCAAGTCTTGTAAATAGTACTGATTTCATATGAACTGAAAATAAGTTAAAAAACCCATCCCAAAACCAAAACAAACCCAAACCCAGTGCCCACACCTTCCTTTTCTGCCAGATTAAAGTGTAAGAAAATCATGCATTGTACAGCCCAAACGTCAGGGTTTTTGCAGTGTTTTTAGTAGAAACCAGCAGACTGGTTTGGGTTGTCTTATGGTTTGGGTGGGATAAATGCAGTAATGGCAGTATAGTATTGACAGTGCTTTTGTGTAGATCTTGAAAACTTAAAAAAAAATCCTGAAAGTGCAATAAATGGAATGAGTCTGACTTCATATACAGTATGCAACAAAGCAAACCTGATTGTCCTCAAGCCATTTTAGCTCTTACATAGTTTTAGTGAAGGATAAAATGGGAAAAAAAGTCTGCTGATGAGCCCATGCTTTATATCCACTTCCAGCATACTGCCTCTTTGCCTAAAAGTGCTTCTGAGCCCTTTAAATTGTCTGCCATTGACAACTGTTGCTTGTAATTTTTTTAAAAGCTGGGAGCGACGAGTTGACAACATGGGGAGAATTTATTACGTTGACCACTTCACTAGAACAACAACGTGGCAGAGACCAACATTAGAGTCTGTCCGAAATTACGAGCAGTGGCAGCTTCAGCGCAGTCAGCTTCAAGGAGCTATGCAGCAATTTAATCAGAGGTTTATATATGGGGTAAGGAATATAACGATGACTGAAAAGGTTAACTAAGAGAGATGTCTCTTGCAAATTTTCAACCCTGTAGTCTCCTGCATATTGAAAGTCTATATGTATTTGGGTTTGGGGCATGCTTGTGGGTGACTTTTTCCCCTTAAAGATACCAGACTTTGTTATGGTTTATTCTTTACATAATAGAGTATCTTTGTGTGTGTAGCATGGCAGAAAGTAATAATTGGTAACTTCAGTTCACATCCTTGCAATGACTGCAGGCAGCACATGCAGAGCAATGGTTTTTGTTTGTTAGCTGGATCTAGGTGGTGTTCTTTGATAAAATTTCTGTACAGTATTGATAAAAGCCATTGGTTCAAAACAAACTACAGCTTAGTAATAAGCTGGTTTATTTGTATTGTGTCTTGTATTGGCTGGGCCAAAGAGCTGGAAGGTAAGCAACTGGACATATATTTCTGCTTTGGGTAAAATGAAATGTGCACAATGAATGTTATGAAAACAGGTAAATGAAAAATAATACATTGTTTACCTCTGATGAATAGTAGACTTTACATAACTCCAACTCATGCTACTGGTTTATCAACAATGGTGTAGGTTCTAAATTTGCTGTATGTGTAGAGAATAAAAATGGAGCTCATAAATGGTGATAGGGAGAACTGTACTGAATGCAGGAATGAAGTGGTTTGCTTTCTGATTGTTTTGGGTGCTACTGTACTAATTTTCCTTCTACGTAGGCAGGGGCACTAAACAAAGAATAATTATTTTCTTGGCACTGTAGTTAATTAGGCATGCCAAGGTCTGTCAAATAGACCTTCTCTGTGGAGAAAAATAAATTGTTGGCATCTTTGCTTATATGTAACATTAACAAAAATGCATTTACTTCAGTAATTCATGATGGCTGTGGCAGAACATCTGGAAAGCAAATGACTAGTCATTAATGCACCATTTGTTTGTGTGACTTGCAGAACCAGGACTTCTCATCCACACAGAACAAAGAGTTTGATCCTCTTGGCCCTCTGCCACATGGATGGGGTAAGACTGACTTGAAAGTGTTTTGTGATGCAATGTAGTTAAACATTAAAGCATACTTCTGCCAAATTGTTTTGTCAGCTGTTCTAGGCTATTTTTAAAAAATGAAAATCTGTATTAAAAATTTTTAAAATTAATCAAATGTACTGTTAAAAGAGAGCCCTGACAATGATGTGCAAAGTAGATTAGAAACTATAAAGTATTCTGGTTTACTCCCTGTAACCATAATAGCTTCTTTTCACGCTGTCATCCTTTTTGTACCACTTTCATTAGGCAGGATTCTTCCCTACCATCCCATTCCTGACAAATCGGGCTCCAAATCTCCTCTAAATCAGACTGCCACATTCCCTCTCCAAGCCAATTCTTGGAGAGTTTTGTTGGTCTGAAAATGTTTTTTATAATGACAACTAACTGCTTGTTGAGTTTACCCTCTGCCTGTTATAAATTTGGTTTTGTACTTTACAGGTACAATTTACAGTTAATATAGTCAGGGGGTGGGGGGTGTCCAAAAATGTACGTGTGAAAGTAATTTCTAGTGTGACTATCAAGCAGATATAAGAATTCGGGTTTCATTATACATAAGCAAAGTTCTCAGAATTGTGTAATTTTAAAGCAAGCAATTACTTGGCAGAGACAGAGCTGGGTTTTTGGCTTGTCTGTTTTTCAAGCATAACTACCTTGATTTTTAGTTCTGATATTGATGCAATTTCACGCCATAAAATTGTTGTTCCCCACACTTGTGCTTTGTGGCATTACATATATAACATTTCAAAGGAAGTTCTTTAGGCTGGCGTTGCCCAAGAAACAACCAAACTGAGTTTCCACATCGTACTGAGTTCTGCTGTCAGTGCAGCTCTCGTAGACGAGTGTCTCCTTCCAGACTTCTCTTGTACACTGAAGCTTTTTACCTGTGGTAGTCAGATTTTGGCCTGGTTTTATAGTTTGTATTCTATATTCTGTACTTCTTTTGCAACGCTAAATAAAAATTGCATACAGAGCTGCAGAATGGTACAGAAGAGCAAGCCAGGGCATTTAGCATAAGCTTTGTTCAGTCGTGGGCATCTACTAAACTATCTGAGAGAAGATATAAGTGTATTTTCTTGTAAACTGCATAGATCATTTTTTATTCCCTGCTCATAATTTGAATATGAAGCCCTTGTACTTTCTTGATACTTGTGTATCCATCTGGTACCTATGTTGTGTTTCCTGCCTATATTGCTTGTAAGGTATGTCACAATAATCGGAGCAGCTGGACTTTGGTGTGGAGATAACAGCTTATGTTTTTTCTTTCTTACAATTAATTTTTTCCTACAATTGAAAAATAAATAGCATAGTAAAGGATCTTAAGACAGAAATTTCAACTTCTTCAATATTTTAATCCATATAAATTTAATTTGCAAAGATACTGAAAAACCCTTTTAAGAAGGGCAAACAGTAGGGCAATAGATGTAGTGAAGATAAATCTCCTGTGATGAGCAACTTCCTCCATGCAAATCTTTATCTGGTTGTTAGATGCCCAGAATCTCCCTTATGGTCAGGCTTAAGCAGCGCAGGCAGAGATAGCTGAACTTTTCAGGGTAAGAATTGAGATATAAATAACTTACCTTACCATTAAGTGCAGCTTTTCATGGAGGATAGGTGATGGTGCAGTTTCATATGACTATTAGTAGTTGCTACTATTAGGACAGGCTGCTGTTTGTGAATAGCCTATTAAGCAATAATGTCAATAAAATTGAAGAGATGTTGAGTCAAAGGAGGTACAGGGAAACCTGAAGACAGTAGAGGTTGTAGCAGGGCCTGTTGATTGATTGATTTATTCTTTTTTATTTGGTGTAGTCTCATTAGAGATACATTAAGCAGATATTGATTTTTTTTTTTCCTTTCACATCTTTTCAGAAAAGAGAACTGACAGCAATGGCAGAGTGTATTTTGTCAATCACAACACACGAATCACTCAGTGGGAAGATCCCAGGAGTCAGGGGTAAGAAATCAGTTGCAGCTTTGTGTAAGTCTGGAATGAAAATACAACAAAGTAGTGAGAGTGGGAGTTAGGAAATGCTGCCCACAGCTGAAACATGGACTGTCCTACACAAACTTCAGACAGCCCATTAAAATAGTAAAAGGTACTAGCCAAAATTTTTCACTGTGCAGGGGGTGAGGCAGTGGCCCAGGTTGCCCAGAGAAGCTGTGGATGCCCCATCCCTGGAGGGGTTCAAGGCCAGGCTGGATGAGGCTTTGGGCAACCTGGGCTAGTGGGAGGTGTCCCTGCCCATGGCAGGGGGGTTGGAACTCGATGATTTTTTAAGGTCCTTTCCAACCCAAACCATCCTGTGATTCTGTGATTCCTACTGTCCAAATATCACTTAATAATAATGCAATTACCAGGAAAGTCTTGGTCACCAGTGATCATTTCATTCCCCAGAACAGCTTCTACTGTTTTTATAAATAAGACACGTGTGTCTAATAGTTTGTATCATTGGGGGAGGGAGGGATTTCTGTCATATGGTGATGGGATAGTGCAGAGGATCTTGACTAAGAATGTGATTATTTCCTAGACAGCCAATAGCTAAGAGACAGAAGACAAACTTGAAAAACTGCAGCACTCCTCCTTGCACCTTTAAGGAGGAAAAAAAAAAAGAGAAAGAACTTGAGGTGCTACTGAAAGTAATGGAGTACTGTTTATTTCAGGCTCTAGTCACTCTGACTCTTTGAGGTGGGGAATGTAGGCAGGAAATTGAGGGTGAAGGATGTTCAATCCCAACTCCTCCTGTTTAAGCAGAAAATTTCCATTTGGTGTGAAGCAGCTTCATCTGTCCTCTACAGAGAAGGAGTAAGGGGAGGGGGAGCCTAGTCTGTGTGGAGGGGTAGTAGCTGTAGCCAGAGATGACAACTCTTCGTACAACGCAACAATCAGCTGGCGTCACAGTGAGAAATGTGGTCCTATGATGTAGTTCTGTTGAGGGAGGTCACTCTCGGAGCACTTTGGAGTGATACTACTCAGGTCTTCCAAATACATTGAGATCTATTTTTTTTGTACCAAAATTGAGTTGGAAGTTGTCAAAAAATCATACAAGATCAGTGTTTGCATTTTTCTTATATATTTGTCATTCTGAAAATCTTACATTTTTGACTACTGTGATTATACATGAGATACCAAAAGCTACTTATTAGAACTTTGTCAGTTTTAGAGTAAAAACCCAATAGTTAGAAGATAAAATTCAGTTGTTTAAATGGAGGAAACATTGATAAACGTTGCTTGTATTTAAACAGTCATTTTGGTATAATGACATGAAACATTTAAGAGGAAAAAAAGGCAGAATAAACATTGAAAGGAAGGTTTCTCAATCCTTAGTTTTTCTAGATCTACCAGAATTTTTACTATCTCAGGTGTTGTTCAATTGACTTGATGTATTAAGTTGATGAGTTACCATATATTTTCTTGTATCCATAGTCAATTAAATGAGAAACCCTTACCAGAGGGCTGGGAAATGCGATTTACTGTGGATGGTATTCCATATTTTGTGGATCACAATAGAAGAACCACTACATATATAGATCCCCGCACGGGCAAGTCTGCTCTGTAAGTGTTTTTAACATTATACTAAGCTCCCACAAGTGAAGTTCTGCACACATCATTTTTGAAAGTTGTGTTT
Source organism: Pterocles gutturalis (assembly GCF_000699245.1). Taxonomy (NCBI): domain Eukaryota; kingdom Metazoa; phylum Chordata; class Aves; order Pterocliformes; family Pteroclidae; genus Pterocles; species Pterocles gutturalis. The sequence goes on from NW_010143299.1 coordinate 43,334, forward strand.
TTTCCCTCTTTGTACATTTTTTATGCAGGTAGTTTGACATGTAGTGACGCTTCTAATTTTCAGGGTTTTTTACATCCACTGATAACTGTCGCTGAAGAAGACAGTGTTTTGAAGGCTTTAGAATCCTTCTTGCCAAGTAGTATATACGATTCGAGGGTAATGGAGGAGCTTCCTCAGTACTGCTGATGACCAGATCCCTTCCTTCCAGTTACTAGTCTTTCTTTTAAAAAGTACACTCAGCACTTTGATTTTTAGGAACCACAATGGAGTTAAAAACAGAACTTAACTCCCAACTTAAATTAACTGAATGTCATTCCATCCTTACTGTTAGAATCTTTTTTGCAGTTAGTAATCAGATACTGTTTAAAAAGTACTTTGTATGTGCTCCACAATTTACAAAAGAAGGGTTTTTTTAGTTTAAAAACAAGAAAATTACACCCCAGAATAAAAAAATGTGAATAAGAATCTCCTAACTAAATAGCAACTGAGCCATACAACTATATAACTAATACATTTGCAGGCTTTTACTTAAATTACAAAAACACTTTTGAAATTGATTTTTTTTTCTCCTTTTGGTTCCAGAGACAATGGACCCCAGATAGCTTATGTGCGTGATTTCAAGGCAAAGGTCCATTATTTCAGATTCTGGTGTCAGGTATGGATTAATTTATTGGGAATATTTGTTTGCATTTTTGGTGTTTGCTTATGTGCTATAAATTAACTCTTCGATGCCTTGCAAGTAAAAGTCATTAAAGTACTTTAAGGTTAAAGGTGAATTAAATGAGGAGGGAGTAAATACAGGACTTGTATAAACTCATGTAAGCTTTAAAGCCCGATGAGCTATGGCTTCAAAACTTTTTAGAATAAAGGAAAACACTGATTTAGCTACTTTTTTTTTGAAGTAGTGGGTTTCAGGATAGTGTTTTCTTTCTGCTGTTAAGGCAATGTATGGAGGCACAGTATTTTTATTGTTAATATGAGATGCACTTTCTGCACAAATATGTCCTGGAAGAAAATGCAGGACATTTGACACAGAACATGCATGTCTAAACATTGAAGAATATACTGTATTGCATGTTAGCGTGCTCTAGCATAATACCAAATTCCAGTGTGTCAGTCTTGGTCCTCTAAACTCTATGTATATCAAAAGATTAAGTAACCTGGTGTCTAGGAAAAAGTCTTATGTGTAAATGTTCCGTTTTTGAAAAATAGCAGAGAGACTAGCCTAATTTTTCACTTCAAATTTTGTGCAGAATAATCTAAATTTTCTAATTTTTTATTAAATTCTGGGGTAGAAAGCCTTGCTGACTTAGAATATGTTGTTGATCTTAATGTTTTCTGACGTCTTGCAAGAGTGCAGTATTTGAACCTGCTTTAAGCAGGATCTGGAGGCACATATACCTCACTGTAGATATAAATATTGGAAGCAATTTGTTCTTGGAGTAAATTGCAATTCAAATACCTTGATTAGTGGGTTTATTTTATGTGGATTAGTGAAATTCTACTGTACCTCTTAAAAAATACATATGACAAATAACAGTTCAAACTCAGTATTAGAAACTTAAAGGGATTGTACACTTCACCTCTAAAAAATTTCATTTCAGCAACTGGCAATGCCACAACACATAAAGATTACAGTGAGCAGAAAAACATTATTCGAGGACTCATTTCAACAGGTATTGTATTAAAATATGCTAGTGGGCATGAACAACTGAGTTGATTAAATTTATTGTGACATGTCATTCTTGATCCTTTGACATCTTGCTAATGTCGTTTTAAGTGAGACTAACAAAAAAAATACTACTTCAATAGCTAGGATCCATTCATACTTACATATTAAAAGATGATGCTAACGTGAAGTTTGGGTTCTAAAGACTGATTCATCTGATGGAGAAAGTGATTTTTATTTTTTATTTTTCCTCAGAATTCTTTAAAATCTGAGTTCATTTTGAGGGGAGTGCGGTGGCAGAGCACTTCCCCATTCTCAGGAAGCTTTCATGTTGTGCTTATGTCTGTTGGCACAGTTTTTCTAACAGTGTGTTATATAAACGTGGGCTGCATACCGAAATATATGAAGTAGATCTTAGTCTGGGTGTTACGGGTCTTTAAATGAGTAACCAAATGGTTAAAAAGAATACAAAAATTATATATTTTGTTTAGATTATTAGTAGCAAAATTATTTTTAATGTCTGTAGACCGAAACCATGGTTAAAATTTGTTCCTATACAATATTTTCAAGTGCTTTTGAATTTTACTTCTTGAATGTTTATTGTGGCAGTAAATCACTCCCATTGCTTGTTAAATTGAAGCCAAAAGCAGCTCTTTGTCAGTCTAATAAGACATACAGAAACAAGCTTGGAAGTGCACGGAACAGTTCCTCTTGGCAGGCACTCCTCTTGGCCACTTCTATATTTTTCTGACTTAAGAAAATGCAGACCTTATCTAAGAAGATAGGAACTTTTAGCTTCCTCTGTCCCTAGCTGGTTTTTTTTATCTTCCTATATGTCTTCAGACTTCATTTCCTGTAGGAATTATCACAGGTGTGTCAAGCCAGGAAATGTGAACAAATAGAATAATGTCTTCAGATAAATATATTCTTAAATAAGGATTAATGCTTTCTTCTTCAAATTACTGTAAACTGGCTTAGCAGAAGCAACAAATGGTGCAGGTGACTGGTCTTTTCTTTTGGAAAAGATATCTTCAAATAAAAGGGGTTAGAAGGGGACAAAATAAATCTTGTAACTGAAAGTTAGCTCCAGCCTCATTTCTAAAATTGCACTTGGTCCTTTTACAGTGACTGTAGAGGTAATAAAATTACACTTTACTTGAAGGAATTAAGAGATTATGTAAACATCAGCAAACTTAGGATCCCTTAGGAAAACAGGGTGCCTTATCAATAATTTAGATGACAGAATTGCAAAGACCTGAGTTAATTTTTTTTTATACTTGTTAGTCATTCATCATTTGCAGGCATCTCTGTTGGGTTTATAATTTTTTTGGTAATGATTACTACAGACATCTAGGAGAGATTTTAAAAAGCAAATCTTGACCCCAATTCTGTGCCTCTCATTGCAAACAAAAACTTAAGGTTCTTGGGCACAGAAGTGTTACGTGACATTTCTTTATGTAAACCTCTGACAATTGGGCAAATCAACATAATTTACAAGTTTGGTCACTTTATTAAACCCAGCGTTAGTAAAGCTCCTTGGCCCCATCCCTGGAGGGGTTCAAGGCCAGGCTGGATGAGGAGGCTTTGAGCAACCTGGGCTAGTGGGAGGTGTCCCTGCCCATGGCAGGGGGTGGCACTGGATGGGCTTTAAGGTCCCTTCCAACCCAAACCATCCTGTGATTCTTCCTAACTTTAAAAAAACGCCAAAAAACTGCAAACAAGCCAGCTAGATTTTTATTACCCTCTTTAGGAGATGAAGCTGTAAAATGAAAAAATATATAATGTATGTTTGTTATTGTTATGTTTCTAATTTATTTATTTGAGTCCTTGATCAGGTCTCTTCAACACTTGTAACTGGGAGAGCATTCAGTATGGTATTTAACAAATACCGAATTTATTCACTTGGGCCCATTATTTATTGGCTGGTTTTCTGTCATGTACTTATAGACAGGCTACTGGCCCAAGTATCCTGAGTCTTTAATTTCAGAATTATTATTTCATGTTCTTTTACATCTTTTACTTTTTAATCTATGGAAGTAGGTGTGCACTAACGCTTCAAATTCCATGAGCATTCCATAAGCAAGTTCATTTTATGCTCTGAATTATTAAATACTATATCGCTTGATCGCAAATAGTAATAAGTCTAGCCAGTGCTTATAGCTGTTTTCTTAAAAAGAATTGATTGTTTTTCTTTTACTAAGATAATGAGCTTCAGCCCTCAGGATCTACGGAGACGTTTATGGGTTATTTTCCCTGGTGAAGAAGGCTTAGATTATGGAGGTGTTGCAAGGTAAACTAAACTGAAATGGTAAACAATATCTTTTTCTGCGAGTTGTTAGTGTGAAGAGTTCCCCAAAGCAGATACTTAAACTGCAGTGCTTTCAAAATATGAGTGAAGTTTATTCCTTATCTTTCCTTGGAACATCTGCGGAAGACAGTTCCTTAAGATGTATGCATGACTAAAAATGATATAAAATTATTTTCAGTAAAAACTTTGTCTCAGTGATCAGAGAGACACACAGTTTACTGAACTACAGTAAGCCTTTGGCACAACCATTAATATCAAAGTAGAGGTTTATTGAAAAACTGAATAGAAATCTAATTTCAAGTCAGAAGTCTTTACTGGAATGTAACAGAGAAGTGCATATATTAATTAGCATTCCCTAAAACCCTGAAGTTTAAATCAGTGGAAGACTTTTAATCTGCTTGTTTAGATAAGGGTGTTTTTTATCCAGACCACTGACTGTTTGTTGTATATCATTGTAACTTTGCATAGTAATTCATGAATTGTGTTGGTTTCATTTGGTTTCAGTTTGGTGTGACACACTTACTGGTAAAGAAGTCAGATTGACTACTTTTGTGCCAACAAGTTCCTAAGTCAACATGAGTTAAATTAATTTCTAATTTAATTTATTTTGAAATGTGGTTTTGTTGTTCTTGTGATTTCAGGGAATGGTTCTTTCTATTGTCACATGAAGTTTTGAACCCAATGTATTGCCTGTTTGAATATGCAGGGAAAGATAACTACTGCTTACAGATAAACCCAGCCTCTTATATTAATCCAGACCATCTGAAATACTTCCGATTTATTGGAAGATTCATTGCCATGGTAAGTTCAAAAGTAGAAGCAGTTTCTCTTATGTAATTTTCCTATAAATAAATATTGTACCATCAAATGGATAATTAAACAGTTCATTTTTGAGTTGAAACTATTATCAAGTGTTTGGATATAACTACTGTTGGTATAAGTTGCTTCAGCATATTAGCATTCATGATATTCTAGGTTGTTTTAATTCTTTAGCTGTCAGACTTAATTGGTACAGAGTACAGAATGTTGTAATATTAATTATTTGATCATCCTTTGCATTATTTTGTCTGTTTCATGGGTTTTTTTCAGGCTTTGTTCCATGGGAAATTCATTGACACTGGTTTCTCTCTGCCGTTCTATAAACGTATCCTAAACAAGCCAGTAGGACTCAAGGATTTAGAATCTGTTGACCCAGAGTTTTACAACTCTCTCATCTGGGTAAAGTGAGTTTGACTTGATTTTGTTCTTGAAATAGTAATACAATGGTTTTGATTTTCACTTACGCCAGGAAGTAGGTGTAAATTTATTACTAAAAGCCCCACTGGAAAGTGTATCAGTTGCAGGGCAGTACTGGCATTTTTACTGTAATTTGAGGTAACGCAAATAGTAATTTGATAATGCAAAAGCCTTTCTGGTTCATTGAATATTCTGCATAGCATCTTGCATTCCATTTTTGCTGGTTTTTAATAAACCTAGCTAGACATTATACACATGTGGCAGTCTTGAACAGTTACAAATCAGATGGCTTGAGTAAATTCCACTCAGACTTTTCAGATAACCGATTAAAAGAAATCAGCTAAAATCTGCTCAGTGTTTCTCTCTCTAGTACCTGGTTTAGTTAAAAAACATTAAAAGTTTAGTGCTACAATAATGTGAAGTTAACAAATGTAGTTTATGTACCACCACCTAATTCTTCTGTTAGTCATACCTGAAATTTGACTCAGAGGTTAATATTGCAGATTTAATGCTTTAAAGAAGTTAATGCTTATATGTTTTTCTACCTGTCCTTTGTTTTTTGCTCTGAGCTGAATGATTCAAGACCATTCCTACATGTAGCCTTCCATGTATGCATTGTCAGTCATCTGTCTGTTCTCCATTCCTACTCTTTTTAAGTCCTCTGTCTCCACTCCTTGGCAGATTCCTCTCCAGAGAGCAGCAAGTAAAAAGGATCTGGAGTTTGCAGACCACAATTTTTTTTGGAATTATGTGTCAAAAATATTTTAATAAATAATTTTTTAAATGCCTTAGATCCAAAGCATTGTAATTCTGTACTTATTTTATAATAGCAGAACACCAGGATGTTGTAGTCCATGGTTGAAGTGCACCATTTGTTTCAGTAACAGTTGATTTTCCTTTCCCAACAGTTGAAAAAGAAAAATTAGACGGGAAAGACAAAAAGACAAATTCAGTTAATTTTTTTTTTTTGTTTTTGCTATAGGAAAAAACAATTTATCAGAAAAAATAGGGGGTTTTTTTGTGGCTGGAGAGATAAAACATTTGTCTTAAGAATCATACAAAAACAGAATAGTTTTAAAAATGCTTCAAGAGATATTCAGAAAATGTTTGGGGATATGTTGTTTTTTTAAATACAGAAATAAATAGAAAAGACAAGATTCTCATCTCCTGTAGTGCTGAATCTTGGAAGCATTATCTTGAATAATGAGGAGGGGGGAAAGCAACAAGTTGAGATAAGAATTTTGATTTGGTTTTTGAAGAGTAGTATGTGCTGTAGTCAATGTATGTGCTGCTAAAAGGTGTGGTGACTTGAAATTCTATTAGGAAAACTTAAAATTGTTGCTGTTTGAGTAAAGATGCCATGAAACTGAGACCTGAAAGGGAAGAAAAGGTCTCAAAGTTGTAAGTCCTGCCTTCTGTAATTAAGGAAACCTGTTCTCTCTTTTGTGCTCACAAAATGTATATCTCTATTTTTTTTAAAACGTCACTTTCTTGTCATCTTGGGACTTACTGAGTTTTAGAGACCAAGCAAATATGATACTGAAAAAAGCAAGTTACATCAAAATTGCATTAAATCATGGGGGAAGCTTTTACTGGTGAATGATCTTCTAACTAAATTATAACGAGTTGCACATATAACGGTGTTTACCTTATGAACAATATCAATCCGTTAATATTTTGTGGAAAGTCTAGAGTAAAAGGGTATTATTTTACACCATTATCTGTAGTCATAGTTGCATCTTTGTGTCTGTATGTGTAGTGCACATAAGCTGGCCACTTCTCACCTTTCAAAGCAGTGGGCTTTCTTTAGAGCACCCAGTAACTGCCAGGTCTTTCAGTGTTGCTCCAGTGTGGTACATTTTTTCCGTGTATGGTTCTTCTGGTGAAGATGTAATTTCTAATGGTCCGAAAGAGAGCACAGAGGCTTCTGGATGTCATTATTAGGCTGCTTCTCAATGGCAACAAATGGGACTTGTCACAGACATTGCAGAACACCTTTTTCCCCTCATTTTGATTCACAGTATGCAGTGTTGCCAGATGCCACCCAGTGGGTTGTTGGTGTGAAACTTCCAAGACCAAATTCCTGGGTACTAGCAGTCCCTAATGAAAGATTTTGTCAAAGGCAGGAGAAGCCTGCATCTGTAGTAAGGAACCAGAAAACTCAGAACTTGCTGTCGAGAACGACATTTACATCTCACCATGTCTGTGAGGGTTTCAAATGACTAACTTGTGCTGGTAACCTATGCCTTCATTAATCTGCACTCACTGTTTGGGGGTTTTTGCCTTTTTTTATTAATCTGCACTCACTGGGGGTTTTTGTCTTTTTTTTTTTCTTTGATTCTTCACTTTGCAGAAGCGTGTATCAACACAGAAATTACAGTGTTGTACCTGTTATTCTCCTGGCTATTAACACCTATAAAGTGAATAGAGATTATTTGAGCAACGTTTGTTGGCTACGGATTTTTCTTATATTGAAGTTTCTAAGACAATTCCTCTTTAGAAGGAGTAATTGTACTTCGTTAACTTAGGAGCCGGGGACATTTTAGTGTGTACTTACAAGATAGTCTCATAAATATACTGGAGTTGAAGATAATTCATTAAGCATGAAAAGTCTTTCTTAGTTGCTTCTTATCTGCTGTTATCTGACAAAGTGACAGCTGCGTGTTAACACAGTCCTTACATTACCTGTTAGAAGAAGCCATCATGCAATGAAATACACAAAACTGTCATTGCTTGAAAAGTTTGTGTATTCCGTAGCCCTTCCGCAGATCATAGTCAGCAGGTAGTTTTCAGCCTTGGGATTGGTAAATGTAAGGGTACTACTGATCAAACCTTTCTGATCAGGAGTACAATTCACATTTGCATGGTGGTAAAATGAATCAGGACTTCTTGCAAAACCATAATTATTGTGTAAGGATCATTTCCTTATCTTGATTATTTAGCTCCAAACCTTTTTTCTTAAGGTTCTTCATACCCATTTCCTGTACTAAGTGCAAGGTCTTGACACAGTTATTTAAAATTATATTTTTTTCCTTACAGAGAGAATAATATTGAAGAATGTGGCTTGGAAATGTTTTTCTCAGTTGATAAAGAAATTCTAGGTGAAATCAAAAGCCATGATTTGAAGCCAAATGGTAGCAACATTCTGGTCACAGAAGAAAACAAAGAAGAATATATTAGGTAAGAATAAATGAAGATTTTAAAAATACTGTTATCTCCATCATTTTCTTTCTTTAGTTCTATCAAGAAAAGATTTGTCAAACTGTGTAATCTGAACCATTGTTGAAATTCTGTCTCTGAATAACCGCTGATGTTGCCAACAATCATAGAATCATAGAATCATTAAGGTTGGACAAGAACTCAAGGACCATCAAGTCCAACCGTCAACCCAACACCACCAACCCACTAACCCATGTCCCCAAGCACCACATCTACACGTTTCTTGAACCCCTCCAGGGATGGTGACTCCACCACTGCCCTGGGCAGCCTGTTCCAATGCCTCATCACTCTTGCAGTGAAGAAAGTTTTTCTAATATCCAGCCTAAACCTCCCCTGGTGCAACTTGAGGCCATTTCCTCTTGTCCTATCGCTTGTTACTTTAGAGAAGAGGCAGCACCCCCCTCACTGCACCCTCCTTTCAGGTAGTTGTAGAGAGTGAGTGGCAATTGTTTGGCTGTCATATTTGAAGGATGAATATTGGTAGAAATAAGTTTTTAAAATCCACTTTTCTCAAAGATTACAGTTAGTAGAAGGTCTACTTTTTTCTGAGAGATAATGTGTAACAGAACATCATGATCACAAATGTGGATGTCGGGTATTTCATGAAATCATTGCATATGTTTATTATTGGAATTATATTGCTTCGCAGCCTGCTGATATGCTACCCAGCCATTTATGTTTGGGGTTTTTTTTAAATTAAAGAAAATTTTTGGATGCTTTTGTGATGATTCTTCTATTTTAAAGATACTTGGGATCGCTACTAGTTCTATCTGAACTGGTCTTACAGTGTAATTAGGTCTTGGCATTTGTGACAGGACAGTGTGTTGAATGATGTCGTGGTTGTATTGTTGTGAATGAAGGATTGTGTTTGCAGTATGAGAATGTTTTAAAGTAAGAAGGAAGGAGCCTAAGAGTAATTAAAGAGTAAAAAGGTGAACAATGACCTGCTTTGTCCTGAAATATCCCCTTCTTCCTCAATGTGCACCAGTACATAAGCTCTGCTTTAAGGTGTGAACGTCAAGATACAACCCTCGAGGATGTGCTTGCAAAAAAAAAAAAAAGTCACACATTGCAGGCATAAAATTAATTTAATCACAGCAGAATTTTATTCTCTTTGTTGCAATCTGTTCTGTGAAGGCTTCTTTTCATGGGAAGGGGTGAGGGAGAAGGGAGTGGATTTTGTTTTCATTGCATGAGTAATTAGAAGACATTTCAGTGGTTCACAGAAAACGTAGCATTTGCAGAGGAAACATGCTGGCATTTAGCAGTTTTGCAAAGAAGGGAGGATCTGCAGAAAAACATTCTTTTGTAGTTTCTAGGAACCCAGGGAGAGGTCAGATTCCAGTTTCATTCATATTCTTTTGTCTTGCTTTAAATCCCCTAAGTTTCTAGGATTGAACTCAGAAAATAGCCATCTCTCCTTTAGACTCCAGTTCTCCTGACAGGTTAGGCTTGAATTCAGCATAATATCTGCTTCTCCCTGGGTTCAGGTTCTTCAGGTCTCCTGCCTGCTTTTCAGCCTTTTATTAATGGAGAGTGGAGTTTCTGCCACAGAGCAAAGTTTCATGCTTAACAGAAACAAATATGGAACTTTCCAAATGGACGTAGTCGTTTCTTGGTAAGCTAGCAGTCCTACTTATCTTCACTGGTGCAACTTGACCTAGTTTTTACCTTTTCATGGATAATGACTGAGATTTCTGGGGAGAATGTTAGACAAATATAGCTCTGCATTTTTTTCTTTCTTCAAATACCTAGGGACTGCTGTGCTCTCATTAATATAATCAGTGAATAGATGCTGCCTCCTCTTTGAGTCCAAAATCAGAATGGTTTGTAACAGAGGGTTTTAAGTTAAAGAAAAAACAAAATCGTTTGCGCAGAGTAAAGGTTACTAATAAAATTACACACTGCACTATCCCCAGAACTTTCCAGACTTTCCATATTTTTTTAACTTAGCTTTCGGTTCATCTCAAAATAGGTGAACAAAGATGTGGACTTGGGTTAGCACAGGCCATGTAAATTCTCTTTCTGTATCTTTTACAGGCTAGTAGCAGAATGGAGACTTTCCCGAGGTGTTGAGGAGCAGACACAGGCTTTCTTTGAAGGCTTCAATGAAATTCTGCCACAACAGTATTTGCAGTATTTTGATGCTAAGGAACTGGAGGTAAAGGGTTCCTTGGCTATTGCTAGATCCAGGTTGTTACACAGAAAATAACTTAATGTCCAGCCGTTATGTCTGAAGAGCAGAACTCACTAAGGCTGACAGCTCTGTTTTATAAGGTGTATGAGTGAAACCTTATGGAGTAGTATTTGATTAGCTTGTTTCCCTTCACTTTCCTCTTTGCAGCCTACATGCTTCTGGAGTCTGAGATTCTGTCAGCAGACGTTTCTTACCAAATTGCTTCTGTAATCCTCAGCAATTTAATTTGCCTGTGTTCAAAGAATGAGTAACTTGACAGAAAGGGAGATAAAACCAGATATGCAATAGATAATTGCATATAGACTGGACCAGGTTCTAGATGGTTTTGATCTCTCAAAATTACACTTTCTGAAGCATCTGTTCAATTTAAAAATATGAAAACATAAAACCAAAACATCCTGTTCCTAGCAGAGAATTGTGTGGCTGGGCAGTGATAAACTGTTCCTGGCTTGAACGTCTAAATGCAAGCAGTTACTCCATTTTTCATGAGGGAGATGCTTTCTATTTTGTGGCCTCTCCAAATACACTTCATGAGTAGAAGTCTTGGATAAAGTTTAAAATTAAAACCAAGTATACTGTCATTGCTTCTCTAATTATGGGTGCAGTTGATGTCCTGTTTTGTTATGTGGGAAGTCACAGAAGGAAAGTAATAACTTGTACTCACATGTTCATTTCCCTTTTTCTCCCTTAAAGGTGCTTCTATGTGGAATGCAAGAAATTGATCTGAATGACTGGCAGAGGCATGCCATCTACAGGCACTATACCAGGACCAGCAGACAGATAGTATGGTTCTGGCAGGTTTGTAGACCTTGTTTTATTCTCAGAACAACAGAAGTTACAGAGTTACAGAGCACAGCTCCAGCTTAGTAAACAATAGTCAGAATTACTGAACAGATCTGTAGCGTTTAAATATAAATTGTTACTGCTAATCCAGCTATTGGTAACAGTCATGTAATTTGTTAATCTAAGGATGATGATGTGAGACTCTGAATATCAAATCTGTACCTAAATGTTTATTTCAACTACTATTTTTCAGTTTGTGAAAGAAATAGATAATGAGAAGAGAATGAGACTCCTGCAGTTTGTTACTGGAACATGCAGATTACCAGTGGGAGGATTTGCTGACCTCATGGGTATGCATTAATAGTCCCTCTGATGCATTAGATAATTCTTTTTTTTTAAATAACCAAGTTATACATTTATGAATATTTTTAATGAATTTTATATTCAATGCTATTTTGTATACTTAAGCTATGACGAAAAAGAGATGGAGGGAATGTTTACACCTGTTGTACTGAGTTTCAAAATCACCAAATTTATGCATTTCACCACATGCATACTTTAATTGAGACAGAGTTGTGTAGTAGAAGACAGAAGCCTTTTTTCTGTGCAAGTAATGGTAACCTTGTCTTGGTTTCAAGCCTTTCATACTTGAGTCATAATGTATTGCCTGCTGATACAAAGGTAGCTAGACCTATGCCTTGTTTATTTGATTTTGTTAACAGGGAGCAATGGACCCCAAAAGTTTTGTATTGAAAAAGTTGGAAAGGAAAACTGGTTACCTAGAAGTCATACCTGGTGAGTGTGTAACAAATTAGAATATTACTGGTGTTGTGGTTTTGCTGACAACAACCAACTTGGAGATTTTAGTAAAGAGTTAATATGTGTAAATGGTTGAGACTGTGTGAAAACACACCCTGAGTTATACCGATAAACTTTGTGGTTGGGTAGCAGCTGAGCTTCTGCAAAGCTCTTGTGGCAGGGAATAGATTCCATTGTTAATTCCATGGATTACTGAAAATTTCAAGTAATAAACCATACTGTCTAAAGGGGTTGGGATTGATCTTTTGTTATCGCTGCACTCCCTTGTGTTAGTGAAGTAGCCACATTCACACTCCCTCTTCCCTCGAGAACGTGTAGCTTCCCCTCAGGCCCTCAGGTGCATTAGTGGTTAGTAAAACCACACAAATTTAACATTTCAAATGTGAATGATGACTCTAGTTAACCAACTAGGAAAAGTCCGTGGAACTTCTTACCAAGTACACCGCATTTCTAGAAAACTCTCACTGTTCAACTTTTTTCTCTCAGAAATACATAAACTTGTGTCGGTAGTCAGCTTTTCACAGAGTATAAATCCAGGTATCCATCTACACAGCAGAAAGTTTTGTTACCCATATTCATAATGGATTTTTTTGTGATGGTTTAATTATTTTTCAGTACTTAAGTTTTTCTTTGTTTTCAGTTTCAATCGTTTAGACCTTCCACCCTATAAGAATTATGAGCAATTGAAGGAAAAGCTGTTGTTTGCAATTGAAGAAACAGAAGGATTCGGGCAAGAATAGCTAAAATTTGCACCTTGAAGAATGTGAACTCAACACAATGTATGTTATTCACTTCTTCTGCTTGTTGCACACTTCATTGTAAAGTAGACTTGACTTGGATTTATTTAACAATACTAATGTGTAAGTAAATGGATGTTATCCTGAGGTTTTATCCACATTAACTCTGGATTTCTACTGAGCACTTTCAGAAATCAAATGAGCAATCAGATATGGCTACAAATTAAATATGACCTAAGTAGAGGTTTAATACAGCTTTGGGTTCTGCTTTGTTTCACCATTCATTAATTAGAATGTGTCCTTAATGACTGACAGATTTTTAACAATAGTTTTGTCTTTCCTTTTTAGTAGCATTTTTTTGCTACTGATGCACTGGGAAGTTCATTGGTAGCTGCAATGCTGCAGCATCATCATCAGCCTCTTGACAGCAGTGATCTTAGAGCCAGCTTGTAACCATCCTCTGCGTACTGTGAGCAAATCCATCACTTAATCTCTTTTTTCTGACTCAAGTGTGGCCAGACTGTTTTTTCCCCGCCTGGAATCTGCTCACATGCCAGCTGGACTCAAGCTGCTGTTAAGGGGATGTCGAACTGTGGCACAAATCCAGAGCAGAGCTTTGCTTTGTTTTTTCACAATCCTGCTAATTTCAGCAGAATGGACACCTGCCCAAAGGTGTTGGAATATTTCTGTGTGCCCTCAGAAGCATTCTGATCTTTTTCTGTGTAACACATTTAAATCAATATTAACACTGTGGTACTTCGCTTGTTTTGCAAAAGACAAGACCACTTGGGATTGCACTGATTCCATTTAGATTCCTGTCTGCAGACTGATGTTTCTTGTCAAAAGTGTTAATGGACATTATTCTCAGTGTTATTCTGTTGCATCAGTTTGCTCTGAAGACTTTATGGGGTTCTCAGGAAGAGGCACAAAACAACTGGATTCAGAAAATGATAATACTTATCATTTTTGCTGATAAACTGATATGTGATACTGGCTAAGGCTAAGAGGATTAGAAAGTTCAGACACGGATTACAGAGTTTTGAAAAGCTGGAGCATCAGTAAATAGTTCTATAAAGATTGAAATTAAAGTTCTTGGGGGAAGTTTCTAAGCTAATTCACCCTAAGCTGCTTACAGCTAGTAACTTTTGTAGTGAGTTCTGTTGGATTAATAACACCTTTTACTTCCTTTTAGAATCTGTTAATATTCAATTCTCTTCTGGTTTACAATAACATTTTGCATTTTACTGCTCCTTTAGACTGAATGCACTTTTTGGGTATGGAAAGTCAGAAGGGAGGAAGGCGAACTTCAGTGAGATGAGCTGTTAGCCCTAGTAAGAGTCATGACACTTGAGCCAGCATGTAGCACATATAAAGCGTAACCACAGCTCAAAGCATTGCGACAGGAGCTGGTTTTAAGAGGCTTCTAGATATTGGAGCTGAAACAGGACAGTGGGAAACTCTAAAACTGAACTTCCAGTCTGGAAAAGAATATTTCTTTTCCTGCTGTCCCTTCTTTCTAAACTATAAGAGAGAAAAACTGATTCAGGCCTAAGAAGAACTGAGACACTACAGTTTTGAACTGACTTCAGGAGTTGTTCAGGTCATGCTGATTGGAAGGCAGAATGATTAGAGTTCAGAGTGAATCCCTCTTTTGTCATGCATAGTATAAGAAAGGCGTGGAAAAGAGTTTCTGATGATACAGAAATGATTCTCACAGTTTCATTGATGGTGAGAACTAACCTGAATTCATGGTTTTACTAGGAGGAAAATCTGCCAACTTCAAAACATTTGATGGATATATTACCGTATACAGCTCATGAAGAGAAAAAAAGCCTTATAAATATTTTCTGTTGATATTAATTCTTACAGTAAAATGTAGTTATCTAACATATTTACGAGAGAGATTAAATTAAGCAAGATAATGCAAGATTAAGCTATGAAAAATAGTCTGTGTTCTGCATAATGCTTTATGATTCATGTAGGGAACCTAGAAATATTGTTAATGTATAAATATCACCCAAAAGGCTTTCAGCCCTATATTTTTAAAATAAAGAATAGTTATAATTGAAATAGCCTTAGCCCTAGTTCTATAGGGTATGGCTGTTTAATATTTTTATGGTTGAAATGTTTAGTTCAGGACAAAGGTAAATGCTTGTATATATTTTTGCAGTCTGGGATTCCACTATTCCATTTTTCTTTCTTTAATTTAAATGGCATGTTTATATGTCTTTTCTGCTGTATTAGGATGGGAAAAAGGGGGCTGGATATCCCAAGCACCAGATATGATTTTAAAATATTGCAAATAAATAATTCATTGGGGGGGGGGGAATCTGTGAAACATTGGATTTGCCAAAGTAGAAGAAAATTAAAGCAACTTTACTGTGTTAAATTGGCAATATTTCTGAAGTCAGAGGTTAAGGTTACTTAACTTGGGCATTTTACTTTGTCAGCATTGTGAATGCTAACAAATCTGTTAATTTTTTATAGTCTGTCGTGTAGAAATAAAAAGGAATTGATATAAGCCACTGGTGCACTTTTCTGTTCTTTGTGGGTATCTGGTGAAAACAGCATGTGGATGAGCCCACAGCAGCTGGTATCCCAGATAACAGGTTATTACGAATTGGACTGAGAAGTAAGATTTTCAGCAGAGATCAATCAATTTGTCTCCCAGTACTTCAACTGATCGAGCAGTCTGAGCTGCATAAATTCATAGTATGTCACAAATGTATATTCATTAGCAACTGTCAATTGATCCTAATTTTAAAGTATTAAAATAACTTTTATTTAGAATTTTGCCTTATGAGAATGACAGGAGAAAATTAAATGCTGAGCCGCTGATCTAAGAATTAACAAAGCCTTATTGTTCTGGGTAGCTCAGGAAGTGTTAATATACTAATGAAATGCACAGTAAATGCGTCATGTCTTCATCTGACCTAGTATGGAAATTTTTTTCTTTTTAATCCAGTTGCTTGTGTTTAAAAAAAAAAAAAAAAGCTTTTTTATTATTCTGAGAAAAGTAAAAAAATGATTGTTTAAATTTTTTTATTTGCATTTTTATTACATACTGCACTGGATTTATAGTCTCAACTCTCTCTCTTATATTGGTATCTCCAGCCCCCTTTTTTATGGTGTCTTTTAATTTTCTTTAAGAATCACTGTTTGTGTATATGTGCTCTAGTGAACTCGTATATAAACTGGGATCAGCAGCACTGGATTGTAAAATACTGTACTGAAATTCCTTGTTGAAATTTCCTTGCATTGTAATTTCAAATACTCAGGTAACTGTAACAGTATCTCAGTAAGTCAAATACTTTTATAAAACTACTTAAAGAGCTGGTAGTCTTGTTGTTATTCCTTCTGGATTATGAAGCATCTGTGTTCAAACAAATTGTCAGTCTGCTCTTCGGGGGTGAGGGGTTAGGCTGGCTGAAGTTGTCCTTTGAGCACAGTTCTTGAGGAGTGTTTCCCGAGACCTCTTCTGCCATGGCTGATTGCATTGGAAGTTCACGAGGAGATTTCAGACACAGCTGCCTTTTTAACTGGTTAGAAACTGCAGGTAAAACAGTTCCGGCATTCTTAGTGCTCGTGGTCCTGGAAATGCTGCCCCAAGGAGACAGGCTGCTGGTCTCTTGGCGATGGTACTCGGATGGAGGTGGTCTGGAGAAAGGT
>NW_010143299.1:60001-61511 GCF_000699245.1 Pterocles gutturalis
CAGCTTTAACATTTTCTTGTACCGCTATTGCAGTGATGACAAAAAGGAGGTATGACTGTGCAAGCTTGTGTTTTCTTCTCTACTTAGGAATGACAAGGTGACAGGAAGGAGAGGAAAAAAAAACTGAGACTGACCAGCCTTATAGTTACCCTGAGCTGCCTCCTTGAAAGGGAGAAGTGGTACTTACATTTCTCTTGTCATCAGGAACCGCTCCTGATTGCCTTGACCTTCCAAAGAGTAAGATTGGCTTCACACTGACATTGGCCAGCCCCCTCAGCGCTCATGGGTACATCCCGTCAGGTCTCATGAACTTATGTCCAGTTTGTTCAGATGTTCCCTAAACTGATTGCCCTCCACTGAGGGTAACCTTCCTTGCTGCAGACCTTCCCACTGGGTTTTCACTCTGCTTTTACTTTCCCAGATGTTCACACAGACTCAGTTAATACAATTTTGTTAGTAGCAGCAAATCCCAAGTATGCTTTTCTGTGCCAAGTAAGTACATGCAATAATAATTGCCTTTTTTCTGCACCAGGGGAGGTTAGTTTTGAATTGCTTCCTCCGTACTTTAGATGAAATCACTTAAAAGCATGCTAGTAAAGTTGTGTAAACCCAAAATTTGACACTGGTTTGGGTAGTTCTGAGTTAGCACAGCTGTGAGGATATTTCACGTATATCTGAAATTAAGAAAAAAAGGCAAAAAACCCAAACAGAATCACAATGCAATGCATGATAGTGTACGGTATGGTAAATGTTCAACTTGGCTGCACCATTGCATTAATTCCTTGCTGCTTTCTTCTATGTTGCTAATGTCAGTGCCAGTCCTCAGTGGGGTTATTGATGGTTTTGTACATGGCAAGATGGGAGTGCTTGTTTAAACAAAACCTTGCTTGGTTTAGGTCTGTGATGGCAGCTGTGCACTGCTTGCCTGTTGACCAAATCTCACCATCATCGGTGGCACCAGAAGTTGAATCCATCTGTGGTAAAATGACTTTCTGTAGTCAAGCTTGAAACTTACTGCTGGAGTGGTAAAAGGGATTAGAATTGAAATTAATTAGGTTGCAGAGCTGAAAATATCTACTAGAAGAGAAAATGACCATCTCGCTTGGATCCTAAAGAAGGATTCGTTCCTGATCTCTGAAGATGCCTGAGGCCGTGTCCACTGTCAACCTCTCAGCGCTACAGCAGTGCGCAAATGAGGGGGTTACTGGAGAAATCTTCTGTTTTCTCTGAGCAGAAAGCAGTCCCGGCCAGCTCTGAGTGACCAGTGAGCTTATGTCAAATCCTGGTCTTCGGAGTATCTTGGAAAAGAAATGAGAAACACTTAATCGAGGTCACGTTTCTAATTTTTACCCAGCAGCTACGGCCCTGTGCCGGGGGCGGCGGTGGGAGGTGTCGGGGCCTTCCCCAGCCCCCACCGCCCTTCCCGGCTCTGCCCAGCGCCTCTGGCTCTCCCGGGGGCTCCGTGTGTGTCTCTCCCGCCGCCTGTCCTTTCCGTGAGGGAGGAAGGTGG
>NW_010143300.1:0-2844 GCF_000699245.1 Pterocles gutturalis
AGGGGAACCTCTTCACATCTCGCTGTTACCGGCATTATTTCCTATTTGTTATTTTTCTTTTCCCCAATTGGATTGCAGCGAGGGGAATTTCTGTTCTCCTCCCCCCCGTGAGCCTGACTCCCCTGATCCGCGCTGATAGTCCATGTGTGCCCGGGTGTGCTCGAGGTTTTCCCTTAGCGCTGCTGTGGCTGGGAGCCGCTTGGGATTATAACTAGGGCAGTCTCTCATTTGTGTAATGCCTTCTTAATTTGATCTCCTTTTATTGGGAGCTTGGGGAGATGGGTTGAAGTGGGCAAGCCGTGGGGGAGAGTATGATTATTTCCTGGGAGTTTGGGATTTTACATGACTTTGCTTTGCTGGATGATCTTTGTGTCATCCTCTATAATATTTTCATCATATCCATGGCATCATGCAGTCATTCCCTCAGTCTCTGAAGTGGGTTGGATGGTAAGGAGGCTGAGGGTGGGGGTAGGTGAGGGCTCTGCTTCTGCATAATCTCTACTGAATGTTCAAATCCCAGTTCTGGTCTCCTAAATCTGAAAAGGGAGAGCAAACCATCTGGTGAATGATACCTGTCACCAGTGCACAAAATCTCCCTCCCTTCCAGGCAGCTCTGGCCAGCTGGTGTTCTGGGAATATAAAGAGAGGTGGAACAGGCAGTGTAGCTAATACTGTAGGAATTGGGCTTCCCCTGCTTGTCAATACTCGTAAGTTTGCACTGCTACTAAAGCCCAGCTACTTTGCTGTGACTTGTATTAATATGTTTTAAATATGACGTGTCACTGTTCAGTTTGTATATGCCTTCATTTCTTAGTCTTGTCATCTTAGATAAATTAGTAAAATACTGCTTTTTTTTTTTTTTTCTGCAGGATGAGTTATAGCAGCTTCTGCAAATCTTAAGTTCTCTCATGCAGTCCTTAAGTTTTTCCTGATTACTGAAATGGATTTTAAAAATGAAATATGTTATCTGTGTGCCAGTGGAGTGCACTGTGGAAGCATGTATGAAGGCAGGGATTTTTCAAAAGGCGAAGTTAAGAGTTAGATACACTAAATTAATTTACTTTCTGTATGAGGATGGAGCATAACTCCTTCAGGTTTGTTAGCGTGAAGCTCCAATACTCCTATTTCTTTTCAAGGAAAATAATAAAAGTCCATATTGGCATGTTTCTTTGGTCAGTGGTTCTCAGAGTAGTAGAGGAAGGTATGCGTGAATCAGGGGAGACAACAGCATGGATTAGAACATAAACTTTTTCTGTGATGTTTTGTGACTATGCATAAACCAAACCAGAATATACTTTCCTTAAATAACATTTTATGGAAGTTCAAGAGAGTCTTCTAAAAATAATTAAGTAAACAGTTTGGCAATAAGTGCTAAAATATATTTAGATTAAAAAAAAAAGTTTACAGAGTTCTCGTACCTTATTGAAAACACTTATTTTTTAAGGTAATTAAATAAACAAAATAAAAATTACAGATCATTATCCCTAGGTGGACTTTCTGGGCTTTTATGTGCCAAATCAGAATAACTGGGGTTCACAAGGAATTCCTGTGTCAGAGACTGCAGAATAAGATGTTGTTTTAGTCACAGTTAGCACTGTGAGATGCCATGAACTTTGGGTCATGGTGCAAAACTCATTGAAGTCATTGGAAGGAATATCCCAAGCTTGACTGGATTTGGGATGAGCTTGAAGATCAACTTTAAGAAATTATAAGTTTGAGAATCATTGCAATAAATTGAGTAAACCAGCTGCTGTAATGGTTCTGAAGAGGGTTAAAAGGGTTATCTGTAGTTTGCTATTAAACTTTTTATTGGACCACTTGTTTTTTATGTTGGAGAGAAGTGTCAGTAGCTCAGATGTTCTGCAGTGCTGAACTGGCATGAAATTAGGACGGGTAATAGAATTGCATTCCACAGGATATCGTGCAAATACCAGAGAGCTCTAACTGCTGCATTTTACACATGGGGTTATGCTAATACTGCATTTTAATTTGTTTTCTGATTGAATTGTTTAATTAGATGCCGTCTGGGAATTCCTTTTGGTGTATAAATTGCAGTCTTGTAATACTTTATCAAGTGTCCTGGAAATGAGAAGGAAGAAGAGGTGCCTGCATATAAAACACTTTTTAAAGTATGTATTTTTAAAAAGACATTTTCATGGCAAGAAAAGTATCAGACTGAAAGAGATTTCCAGATAAGAGAAGTTCTGAAACTATGCATGCCTCGTGGTTGGAAAGAATGGTATGGAAAGGGAAATATTGGTACTGGTATTGGCCAAGAATGGAAAAGTTTGAATGCACAAGGATGTACCAGCCATATCGCACGTCTTACACTGCTGTGTATCCACAGTTCTGCAAACAGTGAAGGATAATAATTTCTCTGCACACATTTTCTGGGTGCTGGAAATGGAATAAGAGCATGTGTGTCTGCTCTGGCTGTATGGTACTTCTCTGCTTCCTTCTTTCCTCATGGTGTGTTAATTTATGTCATGTAGCCTGGGGTTGTGCTGTGCAAGAGTCGCGCATCTGTGTACTGACTCCTGTGGCAGGCAGTCTGGGCAGGACTGGCATCATTGCCGTCTAGTTGGGCAGTATGGACCACAGAAAGAAGGGTTATGTGGAGTGGAAGCGTGATGCTGGAACTTGAGCTTAAGCCTGGGAATTGTGAATTCTTGGCTTGTGGCCTGCCAGAGTTTGCAAGATGGTTTTGATCAAATCACTTTACCTTTTTACAGTGATGATGACCTGCTTGCTTTTCTGTGGCAGTGTGTTGTGGTGGTTGTGGTGTTAGTTGCACCTGAATGCTACCTGGATAAAAGACTAAAGAGATTTCCCCTCCCCGCCCCC
>NW_010143300.1:2875-6413 GCF_000699245.1 Pterocles gutturalis
CCGCCAAAATCTTTACTGGGAGGTATGTGCTTTATGCTCCCAGGCAACCCACTGAGAGAAACTTTTAGTTTCCACTTCCTTTTGAGTTTGCAAGCAAGATGGTGTATTTTTTTGAGATTTTGTATATGTGTGTGTGTTATGCATGTGAAAGAAACAAGGAAAAGACCAGATGGATAGTTTTGTCCAAAACGCCCTCCTTTCTTATGTCTAACAAATGTGTGTGGCACATGTATAATCTAGTACTATTGAGCTTTCTTACCGGAAAGTACACTTTGAAGTTGTACTTTGAAGTACACTCAGGTTAATGAATATTGTGTTAATTGAAATATCTGTGGTTCCAACATAGGATTTGACATCAGTTCTCCTCAATTTTATGTGAAAACAGTATGTTTGTTTGAGTTCACAAGGAACATACTGGTTCAGAAAACCCAAACCCCTTTAATTTTATTAAAATCAATACAAGAGTGCTTGAGACAGATGACAACACATTGTTCATCTTAATAATGCATCATGCATTGGCTCTGTCACTAAAAACCTGCCCTAAGTTGTGTGTGCAGTTGGAAGATCTTGTGAGCAGTCAGGTTGCTCTTAATCAGCTGCTTTGTTTGTAACAATGACAAGGAAGAACACTTGCAAGAAGGGAGCTACTTATTGTCTTCTGCACCCTAGCTCTAGACCATCATAGGTGATGAGCTGAACCTTTTTATTGAAAAGCTGTGCTATGGTTAAGCCCGTATCACTTACAACACCTCATGCACACCGTCCTGTTTGTCTTGCTATGCAATGTCATTTCAATGTTTTTTGGCCTTCCCAGTTTTAGTCAGGTGGTGTTTGCATTCCAGCATTGTTTTAAAAGATGATGGACTACGAAGTCTATGAAATGAACTTGCTTCCTCGCCCTCCCCACCTCCCCCCTGGCCTTGGGACCTAAACAGAATTAACAAATGTCGTTAGAGTAGATCTAAGGTAAAGTTGTGAACACACAGTTCATTTCTGGACCAGTTGAATTCTTAGTTAAGATCACTGGATGATTGCTAAGACATCTGTGCTGTACTAGGACTTTGGTCCCTCATTTTTGCAAGCTGCTGCATCTGTTTTTATAAATGGAAAGGCAAGCACTACTTGGGAAAGTTTGTAAGAGAGGAAATGTGTTAACTCTCAGCCTGCTGCTTAGGATGATATGTTCTGTGGATTTACTTCAGCTAACATTAGCTCTCCTGTAGCTGGATATCTCATCGCCCTCTGTGGTCGGTTACAGGAGGGAGAGATCTCCAGTGTGGGATTAATTCCCTGTGGCTTGGAGGGGTGTTAAGTGGAATGATTCGCTTTCAGGAATTCAATATTTTGAGTTTGGGAACTAGGTCAACTCACATTCTTAATTTTAGCCACCTAAAGGTTTGGATAAGTAAATTCCATGTTTGATACCTACCTTTTATTTACTGATCTCAAGCATGCGGAAGGGTGGAGTATATAAGCCTCGGGTTTGTGATAGCTGTCCTTCACAGCCTGGCTAGCTCGCTGGATTCTGGAAAGTCAGGCTCACTAGGATTTGCTTGGCCACGCCAACAGGTCCTTTACTCTTGTGGTGCTTTCTTTTTGGGAATAGTTAATTGTTAAATCCCTCTAGTTTATTTCCCTCAAGCTCAAAAGCAATTAGGCATGTTTATCGCTCACTGCAGTGTATTTATCCTGCTGGGAACAAATCAGCAGTAGACAGTAGCCCTGGGAACACAGCGCTTGCTCCACTGTGGAGGGCCCTGTATTCACAGTCTCTACACAAGCAAAGAGACCTGCTGTCCCAATGTAACTAATTGCAGGAGAAGGAACTGCTTGGATATGTAAGACATGCAGAATTAATCCCATTATTTTTTCTCTTTAGGCTGTGACTTCTCAAGTCATTCTAGATTGCTGTACGTCAGTGTGGATTAATTTGAATTTAACTTTAATGTTCTTCCATGCTTAGGAATGGGTGCGCTAAAGAAAATCTTAATATAGTGATTTCAGAGAGAAGACCGACTCTTAAATGGCTGTAAATTTTCCAGCATTGCTGGAGGTTCAGGTGTTTAAGGACCATCTACTGAAGGCTTAATGATATTGGTTATATTGACTGTGACTTGATAATTTATTAAAATTAACTTTTTGGTGCTTTTAATGTCTTTAGTTCTCTTCTAATTATATTCTTTCTTGATGGTTCTTCCACTGAGGATTTATTTTGCCATGGTTAGGACACTATGGCCAACACTGAGAAGTGTTAGTCTGGCCTTATTAAGGTAACTGTATTTTATTGCTGGAGATTGAATGATTCCTTTCATTATTAAAGTTGTTTTTTCAGACTGAATTGTTTTCTTTTTTTCTTTTCTGATTGTCAGCTAGATTGCTCTATTAATTCTTCAGGTTTACACAATGGGAATAGCATGCTGGTTGCTTTTTTTTTTTTTTTTTTTTTGGTTGTGTCTTTTGAGCTGGAAACAAGAAAAGTTTTATTTGTCTCCAAAATGAGAGTGAATGGCAGCTTTGTAGTTGGGAAGGGAATTGACCTGGATTTTGTTTCCTTCAGTCTAGACAACTTCTGTAGTTTACATGAAAGTCTTCAACAAAAGGTTAAAAAATGAATCAGGAGCAGAGGCTGGAAACTGTGGCTTCTGTGCCTGCCACGAGTTCTCTTACAGCTAAGCTGGAGAATTTTGCCTTTTCTCTCTCAAAAAAGTTCATTTTTGTTGACGTCTGTTATCTCTGCATAATGGTGCAGCTTCAGTGGAAAGAATGAATTATGTACTACAATCTCGGAGCAGATGATTTATGTGCTTTATTCTGCTTAGGGTTCTGGACTCATCTCAGTGCTTCATTTATGCTGGCTGGGTGTCCCTTGCTCAGGTTGACACAAGCAGCCAGTGGCTGTGCAGAGGTTCAAACTTGGGTCTTTTGACTTTCTGCTACACTGCTATGCCCGTTTCAGTAGTAATGAGTGATTTTATCTACAGGACCAAAATATACATAAATACGTATGAAAAGAAGCATAAAGCAAGACCTACACATAGCTGCTGGGAATTGTGTATTGTGTGTGAGACCAGCTTGCTCTCAGTGTCATGCTCTCTCATGGCAATATCTGCCGTAGCAGTCCGGCGTAAAACTATTCTTCCACTTGGGCATCCTGTGGCCTGGGGTTGATTGTGATCTGCCAATTAACTGGTGTCCCATACAAGGGCAGGCAAAGAGACCAGTGCAGGGTGTGACTGCTCTCAGGGCCCAAAGCTCCAAAGAGCCTTTGCTTGGAGGAGCCCGTTGCTGCGGCTGGCGTAGTCTGTTCTCGTTTACTGGGTCAGAAAAGGATGGCTGTACCTGTATGTGAGGTACACTCTCTGTATTTCTGAAGCAAACGCAGGAGTGTTATTGTCCATTGAGTTCAAGACTGTGTTTTTAGAGGTGGCTTCTACTTGCTAATGATACTTACTCTGTGTTTAAGGAGCCGGACGCAACTCGAATCAAATCCTGGTGTATTGTTTGTTTGTGGCTTATGGAGTTTATTGTTGTTTCTTGT
>NW_010143300.1:6448-32647 GCF_000699245.1 Pterocles gutturalis
CCGGTAGTACAGGATCTGGACCTGCAAGTGCATGTGTGCAAAATATGAGCCTTTGCATTATATTATAAAAAACAGAGACTACAAGCACTTTTTATTGCTGGGCCTGCCATGGGTTATGTGGTTTCTTCATCATCTCTAGGGCCAAAAGGTTGAAGTTGTTGCCTGGCTCTATCTAGCGTTGCTCCCTTGCCTGTGACAAGCCACAGAAGCAGTTTAATTCTGTGTTCAGCAGAAAGGTCTTGTAATCACCATGAAACTGTGAAAGCATGCACAAGCTGCAGTATGATGGGTTAAGCTAGTATTATCCATCTGAATGTTAGAGACATGATATGTAAAGAAAATCTATGGTGTTTTAAAAAAAGTGAATATTGGGCTCAGGTCTTGAGACAGCGGTGGCAGTTGTGACGATGGCTCAGCTGCCTTCCCAAGGATGAGGAGGAACCCTTGGTTGCCATTAGGACACTGCAGCTGTTGATGTGTAGTGTGGCAAGGGATGTAACGGGAGATGGATCATCTTTAGCTGGTTAACAGCTGTCCTCGTTTATTGTGGCCATGAGATTATGTTGTTAGCTACGCTTCGTCCAGAGATCGGGGACTGGACTTTGTACAATGTACTGTGGTGTCTTGGGATTGCCCCTCAGTCCAGAGCAGGTATTGTGGGACTGCTGATAAAAAGTGAAGTAATTTACTGGTCCACAACTAGCAAAACTACTTCTCTAGTTAAATTAAATTTCTGTGCGAAAACTGACTTCGTATCTTGTCATGCCTCCTCTGCAATGAATTGTTTTTAATTTCTCTGCTATATTATTTTACTTTTAACTTCCCTTATTTATTTGTATTTAAGCATGTTTTATAGTCTTCCATGCTTTATTCGCTAAGCTGTATTATGATCAGAGTCCAATGGTGCTTTCATCATCTGTGGAGGAATCTTTCTGTGCTGCCCTTGGCCTTCCAGCGCTACCTCTTGTAGCCTGTTTAGAAACTTCTGGGCTCCTTTATTTTGGGATTTGAGAAGTAGCTCAGTAACGGGCTGTTTGGTGGGACAGTGTGGACAGATACGCTGAGTAGACACTGAAATTGCCAGGTGCCTGGAACTTACTGCTCTGTCTTCATGGTGGTGTTGCCATTAGATGTCTTCTGACTACAGTGCAGATGTGTTCCCTGTGTAACAACATTGCTTCTATGTTCTTCATAAATTTATTCTGACTACAGTTGTGCAGTGCAGATGTGTTCTCTGTGTAGCAACATTGCTTCTATGTTCTTCATAAATTTTCTCTATTCTGATGGGGTTTTGTAACCAAGGTGCTATTTTTAACACGATATCCTCAGTTTCCTGAGCTCTGCTGGGGTTTTGTAACCAAGGTGCTGTTTTTAACACGATATCCTCAGTTTCCTGAGGCAGAGGCAAGGATCTTTACAAGCCAAAACCATGACTGTAATTATTACAGCTCTCTAGTACGTCCTTACTTGGCTTTGAAAATGAGTAGGTGAGAATATTCTATTTTTTTTTAATATATGGACATGGAAGGTCTAAGTTGCTACCTTGAAATTCTCTTCCTTTAAAATGACAGAGTTTGTCTTCTCAAGTCATAATGGATTCTTACTGTGTTGTATTGTCTACTTATATGCATTTTTAAAATTTATTATTTCAACAACAATAACAGTGTGGCAGCTAGCGGAAATCACTGCTGTCTTGTGGTCAGCACTGTACCAATGTGTAGTGGAAACCTTGACTCGGAGATCTTTGTCTCCATGGATAAATCTGCAGAATCAGAGAGGTCTTCTCGTCTCCCATTAGTAACAGCCCAGGGAGAGTGTGTGAATCCCGCAGGAGGAAAATGTTGCAATATTGTGTAGTAGCTGCATCTGTTCTCCCACTGTAGATCTTGGCTTCACTGATGTGAATTTGAGGCTGACATGAGCTCTGAAGTATGAGATTAGATATCTCTCCCAACACGCATGTTATAATTAGCACATCTTAAATACCACATAATTGCCTAATTCACTGCTTGTATCCTGAAGATTCACGATCTCAGTGTCTTTGTGTCAGTAATGTTGGTGGGGGTGTGGAAATCCTATTGCAGTTTTGGTTTTGCCATTTCCTACTTCCTAAACCAAAACACTTATTTTAAATGTGAATGTTTGAGTTTTCCTTTTATTAGAGCTGTCACAGGTGACCTCTGAGAAAAGAGGATTTCTATAAGCAGCTTTCTGAAGAATGTAAGAAAAAGAGATAGTATTTCTGTTTTCTTTTTTTTTTTCTTCATAGATAAATTGTCATTCTGGTCTTCATTTTGGGGAGAAAATATAGATTTTCAGATTGTGTTACTTGCCCATATGTAATCTGGATCTAGCTAGAGATCTATTCATGAATCGTCCAACTAATGCAATGAATTACGTGTCCTTGCTTTCATGGTGGATTCAAATTCCTTTGAAGCTTTTCTTTCTGCATCGAGTCATGGCTTGCCAAAGGCTTTGCAAGAAGGTTTGGTATGCTGTAGGTAAAAGACAAACTGTCAGGTAAACTTTTCCAGCGCAGCAGACTCAGTGAGTTTGTACCTGTCCATTACAGGATTGTCACTGCAATGAAGTTATGGTTAGAGAGAACACCTTTTGGGATTTCTCTATGCACAGAATAAATACGGATTGCAGAAGAGACCACAGCATAGTTGTGTTTGTTTTTCTCTGAGGTATTTATAATTTCACCAGCTGTGTATTGCATGATCACTATGCCTGCATTTCCCTCTTCTACTTGTGCTAACAGGTATATTATTTTAAGTTGCTCAAGTGAAGGGTGGGGGAGTAGCATGCTGTCATTTCTGTGGTATTTCTGATTAGAAGATGTGTTCAATTCACGTGTAACACTTTGGAGGGTGACGAGGGTCAGTGAGGAGAGAAGTGTAGAAAAAGCTATAGGAGTACCTGAATGTTTTATTGCTTTTTAGTTTATGTGAGACTACAGTTATTGAGTGTGGAGACTATTGTGTTTCCACTGGTGTTACTGAAACTGGTGAAACTAGTGCTACTGAGTTTCCATGGGGTAGAAATAAGTGACACACCATTTCTGTTCTGAAAGCCTCTTATTTTCTTGCTGTTCTCAAATCTAGTTTGACATCTAGTAGATTATTACAAATATTTACTCATGTTAATTAAAGCCAAATATAGCATTAAAAATGCAAGACTGAAGTCTATTTGATATAGTTTATAGAGACCTTTTAAAATGTGCAGTATCTTTAATGAAACAAGAAATACTTGAGTTGCGTACAGCCAGAATATAAGAAAGCTGCTGGTGTTAGCATCAAAATTGTTTCACTGTTGGTCTCCAGGATGACAATAATGCATTGTTACCTTGATCCTGATTTTTCAAGAGGCAGCAGAGTTAGCGCTCAGTGACTTCCCAACATGATGTCAGCCGTAAGGAATTATGACATCATTAAACTTACATGTAATTGAATGAGATATTTTAAGCTTGTTTAGCTAATATTTTCACATGGTTGTAAAGCTGTATTAAGTTTAAAATTAATTTCAAACTGTTAGGTATAAACCAAGGCAACCAACAGTAAAATACCCTCACAAGTTCCAAAGGGATGTACAAAGCCATACGTAACGCCATGAAGATTGGTGAATTTATTCACGAAAAGAAGCAAGGCTAGAAAAAGCAGTAATAAAATGACGGCAGAAGACTTATGTTTGGATACATCATTCCCCCTTGCAGCTTTCATTTCTCTAAATGCAAGCATTGTAACAGGAATGCTTTTGGTATAGAAACATTTCCATCTCATTGATTTATTGTTATACTTCATATAAATGCAGTTCTGTCAGTAGACATGAGTTTTTCAGCACAGCATATATCTTTCTTCCATGAAAATTGTTTAAAAGCACCTTCATAGTGCTAATTCTGCTACTCTCTTTTAATTTAAGTACTGAGAAAAATTTGGCATGCAAATTAATATGTAAATACGTATATAAATATTTAATATATTCAAAATAGTATCTTTATAATAATACTGTATCTCTTTAAATCTATGCATGTGTTTTTAATGGTTACAGTAAGGATCCATATGTCTTGTCTTGAAGGCGGAAAGGTTCTTCACCGTTGCCTGATACAGGCTGACATGGAAGAGCTTGTAAATGGTAGTAGAAGCACTGAAGCAAGAATTTGATAAGAGCAAGTGGGAGCATGTGTGCATACTGTCACAGTACAGCGGCAATGGGAACGGACTCCTGCAGTCTGGAAATGCAAAGGACAGAAGTATTGCCTGAAGTGCATTAGGTTGTTGTTGTTCTCTGCAGTAACTGAGTAATAGCTGATGGCTTGAGTGAGCCTTGCACATTTCATCACTTATTAGTGGAGACTTTTCAGGGTGATTGACTGCTGTAGAAGCAGATATAATACTGGGTCACAGAGTGAATGGGGAGCCACACTATTGATTTCTCATTTGAAGAAGCAAGCAAAGGTAAAGTTTTTTATGTTGCAGCTTCTATCTCTTGAGAGTAGATTTTTAATCATTCAGCCCTGGATTCTTTTTTCCGTAATTAAGAAATAAGGTACTGTTGGAGAATTTTTAAAGTAAAAAGTAAAGTAAAATTCCTTGTCATGAGGAAGCCAGGAGCACTGAAACCATGTAAAAGGAAATTCAATGTTGTAATGTGTGAAACATTCCTTGTCTCCTTGTAGTAGCAACATGTCAATATGTTTTTGTCTGCTTGACAATGTGTGGGAAATGCCTTTGATTTTGTAAAATGGCGTGTAATCTCTCAGCATTTCTTTTGATTCTATTGATTAAAGCTTTTCTGCCTTGCCTAAAGACATTAAATAGCAAATCATCTGCTAAAAATGGACTGGCAACATTCCTGAAAATTAACATTAAAGAAAAAATTTAGTCTAAATATATTTCAAATAGTTTCTATTTGTGTTCTGAGATGAAGAGGAAAACAAAGGCTTCTGTTATGTTGTGGCAAAAGGTTGCAGTACCTGGTCATGTACTGGTATTGTCTTTGTACCATCGAGAAAGAGCCGTTGACCATGCCAAAAAAGCACCCAGGTACCAGATGATGTAGTGCAAAGTTTCACTGCAGGCTCTGTTCCCCAGGCTGTGTGTTTACCACTTGTAGCAGTTATACAAGGATTGATGGATAATCGGCCAATGCAGCCCAACCTGCTCCAATACTCCAAGGTCTGATTGCAGGTTGTTTTCTCAATTGTTTGGTGTATGCAACTTCTTGAATGAGGTTGTTTGTTTGTTTATGTATGTTTCAAATTGGCTTTTGGTTGTCTTTACATGTTTTAGCACTGCCTTTTGCCTGACACAAAAAGTGCAGTCAAATCAGTAGTAGACAGGGTGAGTAAAAACCTTCAAATTAGAAATGAGGACAAAACTCCTAGCTGTCAGAGCAGCAGGCTTTCAGTATAATGTTTTTTTAAAAACTTGTAAGTCCCATTTCTATAGGAATCTTAGATATGCTTTGAATTTTTTTTTCCCTAAGTTACTTTGAAGCCTCATCTGCTTAACCTCCTTTAATGCCTGTTACCTTTCCAAGAAAAAAAAAAATCTCTTAAATTGCTTAAGGCATACCTCAGAATTATGCCACATGCATTACTGGTGTTACAGTTCCGACGAGAGAGACCCTGGTAGTTATACCATTTGCAATACATTTCTTCTCTATCTGATGTACATGTTTGTGTACACTTGTCTATATAAATATGCTTGTATACAGTCTGTTGTGTTTTTTAAAAATAAACAAAATTTAAGAATTATTGTTAGCATGGGGATGCTTCTTTGGACAACTGTGATATCAAGGAATATTAGATTCCTATGCAGTTCTACTATTTAGTAACACAATGATGAACTTTCTGTTTACTGGCAGATATTAGGTTTGTCTTGGACTAAATCATTCAGGAGCAGAGGTGTCACTCCAATAGGAGAGGAGTGATTTCCTTGTCACAGAAGGTGGCTTTCTGCCGGTGAAGCTGGTGGCTGTCAGTAGCCAGGTTAGCACAGTCAGCCTGGCTGTGTGCTTCTGCCTCAGCAGCTGCCTGAACTGTGACTCAATACTGCTTAAATCTGCATGGTTGTGTTTCTCTAGAGCACAAGGGCTGACAGTGGTACTAAATATTATTGCTTTCTAGGAGAAATTCAGAGCTTGTGTCAGCAGGATGTTATAATTCTGTGGTGTCCGTGGAGGTGTCTCTGCCCGTGGCTGGTTCATGTTCACTGCTTACTTATTTGCTGACTTCAGATATGATCTTTTTATCTCAGATTTGAAAGTTGTAAGTGTACTGTATTACCATACTAAGTAGCTATGCCTATTAAAGAACTAGAGGTAAAGGGCCAACTAGTACAAATTCTGAGGAATTCACACAGTAAAATTTGGTTATTATGTAATTGCTTAAAATCATTATTAGTGATATTGGCATTAAAGGAGCAATCAAATACCTGCTGGGTTATCTTATAACCTTTCAAATTCTACTTCTGAATCTGAATTAATAAGAAAACAATGTTTCATTCATTAGTCTGCCTTTCTGGTAACTTTGGAATCCTGTAGTCAAATTGATGGGAATAAGAGGTTAAAATCTTAGAAATAATTATAGCTGAGTCTCCTGCAGGTAATACAGGGAGGCTCTGTAGGCACTCTCCTTGTGCCAGCAGGAAAGCTGCATTTATTATTATATGCTGTCAGAGAATGTGCATGGAAAAGAGCACCCACCTGCCCCCAGTAATTTCCTAAACGTTGGAAAATTCTCAAAAGTAAGTCCAAAGGAAAACCGGCATTATCGCTCTTGTGCTCATTTATTTGATTGTGTCCTAGGTCCTTTCTAAGCTTCTTGAAAATAATTCCTGTGGAGAAAAGGGACTATTCATTCTCCTAATATGACTTTGACTTCCTCGTTTGCAGCACATTTGCTTTTTTATCAGCCAAACTGAATTCTGATTGCAGATGGCTGAAAAACTAGGACAGCAAAATTAGCGGCAATATTAATAAATGAGACAGAAAGCCTACTTTGCTATCTTCATCTATTATGCAGAATATCTTCTGAGCTGATTGTCCGTTTTCTTCAGCTTCAGGATTTCCTTTGATGAAGAAGGGATTATACAGTCTTATAAAGGTCGTGATGAGGAAGTGCAGTGGTTGTTGGGATCCAGCATCTCTGGGACTGGGACAGTGAAGCATTAAGCTGGTTCTTCACCACTGGTCTTAGTTTCAGGAGCCTATGGCAAGTTGCGTGATTCTCTGTGTGGCCACGCAGGCTTTACACTGAGACACACCTGTTGTTGCAGAATCTCACTGGTATTTAATAATCGTGCTAGAGATCTGTAGTGTGCATGTTGGTATGTACACGTACAGTCTGGAGAGAGGGAGGTTTTCTGAGCAGTAGATAAGGTGTACAAAATGAAAAGAATCACTCTATGCAGAAACTGGTGTGAAGCCCTCATGAATATTTATGTATGTGAGTATATGTATATATGTAATAGCTATGTAGAAATGTACATTTAACGGATGTGAAACTTCAGAAGACCTAGTTTGGAAAAAAATCTTCAGATACGTTGTTCAGTGGTCTGCAGAGCACCTTGGAAAGGAGTTGTTTTGCTGTAGGAATGTGTAGATGTACCAACTTCAGAAGGTAGAACAGCTACTGTCACAATTAATTATTTTCTTTGTGGCTTGCAAAGCCTGGCACTGTGGTCCTATGATGATAAAAGTTTCAATGTTTGAATTCATGGAGAGTAATTTCTTTCACCATTTGAAGATTTTCTTGTTTGCTTAGGATGTATGAAACCCTCCTATAATAAATCATAACTTTACAGCTGCGGATGGCATTTTGGCATACTTCAGAGCACTGCTTCACCACTTAAGTTAGCCAGTTGATTTTTATATCATCATTTGCAGTTCTGCAGGAACCTGAACTTGAGAACAGATCTTCAGTTATGTTCTTAACTGCCACTGGGCAGAGGAAGGTAAGAACGTCGGTAAGACCTGCTGATGGCCAAGCTGCAGTTAAAAAGTTTTATGTACTATTCCTTGTCACCGATGTTTTGTAATTATTCTTAAATTAAGGTAAGCTTTACAGAACATTGACACATTTTCCGTGCAGGCAACACTGTTGTCACTCTGTATGTTGAGGTGCAAATGCAGGCCCCTTCACCAGTCCGGAGGGGAATTACAGCATCCGCATGGATTTGCGGAGAGCTGTTCCAGATTTCGGTTTGGATCTCCACAGCCATTACAGCAGGATCATTATTGTAATAGAGGGATCAGTTACAGGA
The DNA here is from genome assembly GCF_000699245.1 of Pterocles gutturalis. Taxonomy (NCBI): domain Eukaryota; kingdom Metazoa; phylum Chordata; class Aves; order Pterocliformes; family Pteroclidae; genus Pterocles; species Pterocles gutturalis. Next base: position 14,716 of record NW_010143300.1, read on the forward strand.
AGGATGAGTGTCTGGTGAAAGCCTGCCACTTTGAATAGCTGGGATCTAGATGAATTCTTTCAATTAATGGTCCTGCCTCCTTTTGATATTGCTGGTGGTTGTTCTACCAGCAGGTGGGGGTGATTTTTCTTTCACTCTGGCACAGGTGACGTGTTTGGCTTGCTGAGCTGATTAATATCCCTAAACAAAAGCTTCAGTGTTTACTGTTCTAGAAGGAGGCTTGTCAAATCCAATCAGTCATTATATTTATGTGGCAAATCGTATTTGGGATACATTGTAATCAGCCTGTGTATGAATATTTTTATGAAACAGAGCACAGAAACTTGACACTGTTTGAGGCCCTCTGCAATGAACAGAATTGCTGAAAGGATGTTTGCAGCAGGAAGATAAGCGTTGTTACATTTTTATTAAGTGCATTTTTTTGCTTGGATAATGGAAGTTCTTTCCCTGTTTTTGTTAGAAATCTTCTTTGTCAGAGGGCATATTAATCTCCTCTTGTAGGGTCAAGTTGTATGCTAACTGCTTTGGTAAAATGCCAGTTGACCTTGTGACAGTTTTGTAGATGGGCACCGAGACTGGCCGTTGGGACTGGGGCCCTTTTGTTCTCTTCTGTCATGAATTTCTGGATGACATTGCTTTTCTTGCTTTGCATTGCACAAGAAATACTACCTTATACTTTTAAATTAGTAAATAAGAAACAAGGATTTGCAAGAAAGGTGCTGCGGTTTTCGGTTGGTTTTTTGTTTGTTTGTTTGGGTTTGTTTTTTTAAGAGCAACTTTTTATGTTACAGAGGTAGTTTTATATTCTACCTTTTTGAATTTGTGTGCTATTTCAAGGTGGATAAGCAGGCACGTTTACAGGGTGGTGTTATGATGTCCTGGTCAGAAAAAAAATAAATAATTACGAAGTCTGGCGTAGCAAGGGAAACTCTGATAGCCCATCAGTTTCTGGTGCTGTCAACTCTGCTACTTTGTGTTACATTGGCAAAACTTCACCTAGCAAGCTTTTGTGTAGTTATGAATTGTCTTGACAATGACTGAAACTTGTGAAAAATCTTATTTAATTTGCTGACTACACTGTGGTAGCTTTGTAAAGTATATACTTTGTATGGTTTCCTGTAATTTAATTTAGTGCTATAACAAAGGATTTATATCTTGTTAAGAGAACTTCCTCCAATGAAGTCTAAAAAAATCACTGTAAAGGCAACAAAGTTATTAAGAATTGTAGTAGCACTATACATGAAAAAGAATTCCTGTTCTTTAGGGTAAGCTGATACAACAGTAAAATCCAATTTAATTAGATTAATCCAATTTAATTTAGATTAGATATAAGGAAGAAATTCCTTTGTATGAGGGTGGTGAGGCAGTGGCCCAGGTTGCCCAGAGAAGCTGTGGATGCCCCATCCCTGGAGGGGTTCAAGGCCAGGCTGGATGAGGCTTTGAGCAACCTGGGCTAGTGGGAGGTGTCCCTGCCCATGGCAGGGGGTGGAACTCGATGATCTTTAAGGTCCCTTCCAACCCAAACCATTCTATGATCCTATGATAATTCGTGCCTTGGTAAGAATTGCCTAGCAACTTATTGACAGAAGGCAATTGTTTTATTTTAAAATTTCACTTCCATTAAATTCTTTAATTCTCATTAATAACCCCAACAAATCAAACTCTTAAACCTTTGACTAGAGGAACAACAAAGAAAATTCTAGTAAGTAACCAGCAGTATTTTGTAAATTACTGCAGGCTTTAAACATAATACTGTAAGGGTTAAAAGGCTGCAGGTTAGCATTAATTTGATATAGTAATGACAGATATGAGGGGTGTAAATAGAAATTCTTATGTGTGAATACATAACCTCTGAAACCCATGATTGCTAATTTTTCAAGGAATGTTTGACCTTAATGTGTATTATTGATTGGGTTTTCAACCCAGAAGCTCTGTTTAATTATTAATACGTCTCTCTCCAGGAATCACCAATTTCTAATGTGTACTTAAATGCAAAAACTCTTTCCTTCCTCCCACTGCCTCTGAAATCCCTGAAACACTGACCCTTATGCCTTCGTCTGACTAAGATGGTGTTTATTTAGAACTGGAGTGTAAGTTACAGAAGAGCTGAGTTGCCATTTACTCTGTTAATATCTTAATTCCATTAAGTTTGTCCTAGTGGCCTCAGTTTCTTGAACACATATCCTCTAATGGAATGATCCAAGCTATTGATTCTTGAGCTGGCTTTATTGTATACCTTAAGGTACAAACAGAGTCAGGGGTGTCAGCTCTTTGTTCTGGAGGTTTACCCTGGAAGTGCTTCTGTACAGTTTGGAATAAGTATTCCAAGTCAAAAGAACCTCCAAACGGGCTTTATTGAGAAGGGAATTTAATTAATGGAAATGCTCATTCTTTACATCCACTTCTTCTTCCACATGTAGTTTCCCTAAATGACTCTGTGGAATATAAGCATCCAAGATTTGCATGTTTGATTTAATGTATACTGCATTAGATTAACCTCCCATCATGCACAATTCCCTACTAAAAGTTACTTATTTCAATTTATTTTCCTCGTATTGGACCTGGAAGCTTTCCAGACAAAATATTTTCTTCTCTGAAGAACGTCGTGCTTTGCTCTTTCTTTAATCGTAGTGACCCCTGCAATCCTAATGACTTGGTCAGTAAAGTAGTAGTCAGCATGAGTGAGACTAGTATAATCTTCTCCGCTACATATTTTAGTAGAAATTTTTCCACTCCAACCCTCTTGTTTTTCCAGACCAAAATGCAGCCTGTTTCTTGAGTAACTTTTGGAAAACTGTGGCTGGAGCTACTGTTGAGTTTCTATGAATAGAGAAAAGCCTGGGTGGCTTTTCCAGATTATTATGAACATAGAGTATTTTCCTTCTTCTCACAGGTTTTCCTTTCTCAGTCATGTAAGGATAAGAAAACCAGTGTGTGTGCAGAACATAGTTAAAATTTATTATGGTGGAATTGATGCATCCAGCTTATCCCTGTGCACCAGTTAAGATGGAGAGGGCAAATGTTAGTCATTCACCTTGGGAAAAAATGCATTTATTCCCTTGCAAAATAGTCCAAGGTAAACTTTGAAAAACATTTTTATGAAATAACCATCTTGAGATGCACTGCCAGTGCAGCATTTCTACATCTTTATTTACTTGTGCAGTTGAGAGGAAGAAGGGAAGAAAAATATCCACATCCAAATGAATTTGTACAACAAAACGGAGAAAAACACATACTAGGAGATTGCTTTCTTCCAAGTACATGTACTGAATCAAGTCAGTAGTTTTACTGTGATATCTTTCAGAATTTTGCCTCAGGTTTTTAAGTTGATCGGTACTTAAGGGAAAACCCAAAAAACAACACAACAAATCCACAAACTTGGCCGAGAGCCTGTCCCCTCCTTTTGTTGACTTGATGAAGGCCAGAGTATGTTTTAAAAGGTATACTTAGCCTGGAGCTGACTTTTGAGTTGAATTTCTTCTGCCTTGAATGCACAATAGATTCCATTGTTTGTAACCTGGGAACAGTATATAGAATAGTTTTCTGGGCAGGGCATGCATTTAACCTTTCTCACTTCTGTTGCTTGAATGTATGAGGCTCATCATGATTTGCTATTCTAGGCAAGTGTTGAATTAAGATTATCAGTAGGAAAACAGAATATTTCTCTCCTTTTCTATACTGTATGGTGTTGTCCAGTAAGAGCAAAGAGGAAGACAAGGAGATGCCAGTTCTGCAGAGGGTCTTCTGTTTCTCTGTGGTCTCTTGCTCTTCTTCCTGAAAGCTTCTGTGAGCTGAAACCTACCTTAGTGCAAAGTTCTGTAGCAAGACTCCAGTGACAATTAAATGTACTTGGGTCTTTTGCTAATTCCCTCCTAAAGTCTGCTGGACGTTATCCTAAATGGCTGAATTTTGCTTGAAAGCTTAGAAGATGAGAAAGATAATGGAAATGACAAAACCTCATTTCTTGTTTAAAAAAAAAAAAAGATGAAAGAAAACCTAAGAGCCCTATTTTTTAAAGGAAGTCTACATTTCCTTTAACGACAAAAAAAAAAAAAAAAGCAAACATGCAGAGAGAAACAAGATTCTTCCTTATTATACACCCTCAAGTTAGATGGACACATAATTTGAGTTACTGGGCAAATTAAAGCTGGTTGCTTCCATCCACTTAACTGTGCTTGTATACTAACAGTTAAAGAGTTGCTGCTTGTTATATATAAGACACTAATTAGGGGTTGTTAAACTATGGGGGAAACAAAATTTGGTATGTTAACTCATAAAGGAGTTTTTCTGGTCATAGGATTCGTTTAATATTTAATAATAATATTTAATTTATGGACATCACAGAATGAATTAATTAAAATTAATTTTAAGACTCTTCTGTGACTTTTTTTATGTGTGGCCACAGCACAGGTGATTGTCCAGAGTTTGCCACCAAAATTTTAATCCAGAAGTTTTGTGAGCATGCAGCCTTTGACATCTTTGTTTCCTTCAGGACTTCTTCAATATAGAATTAGCTCAGTTCATGGTGTTCCAAACTAACATCATTGGATGCATCAATGGAAAAAAAGTATGTGATGGTGTTTGCTGGTGTGAAATTAAGGTCATCCAGGAAGTTTGTAACCAGTCCCATAGAGGACAAATAGTCAGCCTGTTTTTGAGGGACAGATGGGAAATCATGGTTTCATTTAATTTCAGAAGTTTTGTGGATTAGATCAGATTATTAAATTCTGTCCCTTTTATTTGTTTCCTAATTGGGGCTTCATGACCCGCTACTTTGAAAAAAAAGTACAGTATGTCTGTGTACTAACTGCGCATCTGTACTTTAGGTCACCAGATTTTTTTTTATCCTACAAGATACAGCAAGATACTGTTTTAGGAATCACAGTGGTTAGAAATCAATGATGTTATTTGAATTCTACTTTTGATAAGGAATGTGTGTTGAATTTCTTGGTTTGATGAGGCTGAAGAAACAAACGCTCTTTTTGAGCTCTGTGTGGCAGAAAGTGATAGTAAACGGTTTTTAGTCCAGAAACAGGCTACACTCTTTGCATATGGCATTGGGGAGGAATATCTACTCTTCACCTATGTAGCTATACATGACAGAATAAAGTTGTCCCCAAGTGTGATGGGAACTCCTGAGAGTGTCTTGACACAAATAAACAATTTGTGTTGAGTAGTTAATTTTTGGTAGTTGGGGCCCTTCCTATGAAAATGTTGTGGAATTGCCAAATTTTGGTAGACATTTCAAGGCAACAAACTATCTCTGGTTGTTTTGAGGCTGCTAACTGCAAATGTTTGGGACTTTGCAAGAGATGGTTATCGCAAAGTGTTTTACCTTGTGCCAGCAATAAAGGTTGTTATTGAAATGAAAGATGTTGCAAAGATTTATCAGGAGATTTGCTATCCTTTGGCTTTATTGGATTTCTCACCTCAGATGGACAATGACTGATGTACTGACCTTGTCTCATGGGATTTCCTGTAGATTAATGTCTTCTGCATTTTTTCTCCTCATTTCGTCCTTCATCCTTCCTTTAAGTCCTGCTAGCTAACTGTCAGTGTGTAGAGAGATTCACGGATGATAAGCCCTTGAGATTTTTATCCCAGCTACACCCAGAGAACAAGTATCAATTCTGAGTTTCAAGTTGATGTAAAATATAATGAATGACCCTATAGAAAAATTGAAAAAAAATGTTCTGTGGTTGATGTAGGGTTTCCTTTTGTTTGCTTTCCTTCTGACTGCTGTGTGTCAATACTCGCTTCGCTGCTGTGGTCTTAGGTTAGTGTCATGGTTTAGCTAGGTAACTAACTGGGCAGTGCTAGCTTGAAGCACCTGCCATCTCCAGACCCATGACTTAATTAAACAAGCAACCTGCATTCACCCACAAGAAGCTATGAATTCTCTAAGAACACTAATTTAATTTTGATGCTACAGTTTTTGGCAAACTGAAAAATCAAATCCTTCCCATTTGCAGAATGGGCTTGGAAAGGAAGTGGCTTCTCAAAGGAAATTATTCGAAGCCTGGGAGATGTTAGTATTTTTATGGTATTGATTATTAATAAAGTCAAGGGGGGGAAAAAAGTGTGACTACATATTTGTTTTTTAAAGGAAGTTCAGGTTGTTTGCAAAACATTGCCATTATTCTTATTAGCAGAATTGGCACTGTAATTCTGTCAGCTAAAACTGTCTGCACAAAAATAAAACCTGGGTTCTAATCATGCTTGTAATAAACAAATGTCCCCAGTTAGTGTCTGCCAATTTTTTGTATTTCTAGAGTACAAATCAGTTAAATCTTTACCTGCTGCAATGTCTAGGTGTCGTGGTTTAACCCCAGCTGGCAGTGAGCCCCACACAGCTGCTCACTCACTCACTCCCCTTGCAGTGGGATGGGGGAGAGAATTGGAGGGGTGAAAGTGAGAAAACTCGTGGTGAGACAAACACAGTTTAATAGGCAAAGCAAAAGCCACACACACAAGCAAAGCAGAACAAGGAATTCATTCACTGCTTCCCATGGGCAGGCAGGTGTTCAGCCACCTCCAGGAAAGCGGGGCTCCATCACGCATAACGGGTACTTGGGAAGACAAAGCACCCTAACTCTGAATGTCCCCCCATCCTTCTTCTTCCCCCAGCTTTATATGCTGATTGTGACATCATATGGTATGGAATATCCCTTTGGTCATTTGGGATCAGCTGTCCCAGCTGTGTCCCCTCCCAACTTCTTGTGCACCGCCAGCTACTCACTGGTGGGGTGGGGTGAGGAGCAGAGAAGGCCTGGGCTCTGTGTGAGCACTGCTCAGCAATAACAAAAACATCCCTGTGTTATCAGCGCTGTTCTCAGCACAGAACCAAAACACAGCCCCATACTAGCTACTATGAAGAAAATTAACTGTATCCCAGCCAAAACCAGCACACTAGGTTAGTACCTAAAACCCCAGGCTCTTTGTTTAGCAACAGCGAGGACTTAGCAAAGACAGTTTTGTTTGAACCCTGCATTTCCCTTTTCTTTGTACACGGTCTTCTTAGAGTCTGCTCTTGCAAGTCTTGTAATTAAAATAGCCCTGTCATCTGCAGTGAAAGTTGTAAACACAGGGAACGAGAGACTGATCTTTTAGTTTGTGGTTTTAAAGCAGTCTGAACCCCTTTTTATAAAGTAAAAGAAAACAGCATACAAATGTGAAGAGCTTTTTGTATAGCTGGGATGGTATACAACAAGAAATCTAACAAATGCTTCCTGTTGCATAGAATATATTAACATCTCATTGATGAGCGTTCAAAATAGATAGAATGATCTTGATTTCATTAAGCAGTCAACACTTTAAAAAAAAGTGGAATTCCAGATTAAATGTAGGTGAAGTGGTTTGCATTGTAAAATAGAAGAGACAAATTCAAGATGGTATAGAGTTTAAAGGTGTTGGTATCTTCTTATTGTAATGTCAAAAATCTTTTAACAAGCTTCTTGAGATTATCGTGGAAACTGGTCTGCACGCTAGGCACTAATAATAAAACAGTTCTCTTGCAAAACAGTGCCAATAGGGATTAACTGGGAAATTAATTATAAGCCCAATTAAAGTTAAGGAGAATATTTTTTGTAACATCTGGCTCATCAGTCAGAATTTCTGTTTAGAAATCTTAATGTTGTTGTGACATTAGATTTCCTAAGCTCCTTGTGTGGTTCCACCACAACACTATGGAGAGACATAAAATTGCCAATAACGCCTTTTGCTGAATGCGTAATGAAACTACTTTGTCAGGAAGAAAATAGCTGCTAGTAATATCCTTTTTTCTACAAATATTTAATATATACATTCTGGATGTGTATGTGGAATGTGTAGATATTTACCTGTAGTTATGTTCTGTTAATATTCCTGTGTGACAGAATCAGTTTTCTACTATGATGTTAGTCTGGTGCAGAATGATCTCATGGTTAAAATCCAGTGCTTTAGTAGTCATCTGCTTGAGATGGACCTTTTACAACTCCAGTTATGGATGTTTGTAAAGGACCTGGTTTGCCCAGGAATGGAATGTTAAAGAATAAATAAAAAACTTGGAAGTGGACTGGAGTTTGATTAAAATCTAACGCTTTGTTTTTAGCTCAGGGGGGAAAGCTTTTTGCTTGAATGCTTTCAGAATTCAGTTTTGTAAAGAAGTGCACATTTACTGGTAACACAGGCAGAACAGAAAGTAGATGAGTTTGCATGGATTTAACTTTGTGAAAAGTATTCTACTGATAAATGTGCAAAAGGTGGTGAATATCAAAGCATAAGTAATCCAGGAGAAATTCTAACTTCTAACACAGGTAGAGGTTCTTTAAATATTAAACAGGCATTGGCTGAACTTGTTGGTGTGCCGTGTTTAGATGTGTAGAGGTATTGAACCCACTGGTAAGAGTCTGCAGTTGTTACATGTTCAGTGGTACCAAATTATCTCATGGGGGTCTTGGGCTTCAGCAAAGTTGCCCAGATCCTGTTTCTGCTTGCCTGGAGTTGAGTTTTGGAAAATTTTCTGCTGACCTCTGACTTGCCCTGTCCAGGTTTTGTAGCAAGTACTTGACCTGTTTGCCAAGCTACGTATTGGGCTGATGTCCACACTGTTCCAGTATTTCTGCTTTGGAATGCAGGGTCTTGGTCATTCTGTGCTTTTTCATGTGTACAAGTTCAGAGTAAAAATGTTTGCAGTGAGCCGAACAGCTGCAAAAGAGTGGTGGTATTCTAGAGCTGGTCAGTGTAAGTATTACAGTGTACTGTATTGGTGCACTGGGTTTTGAATGATGTCTGTCTGCTCATTTGTACCATTCTGAGTCGAGGATCCCTTCTTCCCACATGTGTACATTGAATTCAGGAGCACATGGTCATATTCACTCACATGTATATTAATGCTGACATTATCCTGTCCTATCTGGCATCTTTGAATAAATAATGGGAGGGCAAAAGAGAATTGTGTGATGGAACTTCTGTTTGGAGTTCCCTAAATTTAAATCTCTACTTTATGAATTTACCACTGTATGTTCAGCTTCATCACATTCTCCTTAAAAATCCTCTTGCTTCTGGTCATCACTACACGAAATTAGTATTTTCACATAACCCTACTCTAAAGCCAATGCAGTGAAATTCTCTTAAATCCTTAGGAAATAATTTTGTTTCAACTGGGAACCACAGAGTAAGTTGAAGGGGAACATTAAAAAACTAAGTTGTCTGTGTTGTATGAAGTTAGCCCATGGACTTGTTCTAATTTTTACTGTGTGGTCCTGAAACTTGTTATTCAAAACACGTTATGCGTATAAGGGTATACAAATTTTAGTATTATTTTTTGCAAAATATTGCCATGCCCAGAGTGACAGGTATATGACTGAGGGCAGCACTTTGGGTTGACCAGGTTAGGATGGAGGGGTGGGGAGTGGCTCCTTCCACGCAGCTCTTTGATGGCAGCCCGTGGGACCCTTCGAGAAGTGGCCCAGCCTGGTGGGAAAATGGGTCTGTGGTGTGACCGTCTCCCTCTGATGCAGCTCTCGAGTACAGATCGTGAAGGCTGTGCTTCCTGCTTAGGGCTTCAGGGAGTCGTGGTTTAAACCTTCCAGACTCATCCAGCACTCAGTGGGAGATTTTTCTCAGCTGCAGTCTGGCTTCAAATCTTACTGTACCAAAAGTAAACTCTGAATCTCAGGAAGAGATGCTCGAAAGTAGAGCAGGCATCCTCCTGGTCTTAGGGGCCTGGAATGGAATGTTAATTTGTACAAAATCTGCAGTGAACAGTAAGTGTAACACGTCACTCTTACTGTATGTGCACTCCATATTTTTTATATGAATCAACACTTTGTTTTAAAAGTTCCGTAAATTTGGCCAGGATAATATTTTTTAAATAAGGGCAGTTAATGAAAGAACTAGGACTTTTGCACCACAGTACCAGTTTTTCCTTGGACTAAATACTGCTCTGCATCACGGGAGTACCTGCTGACAGCTCCAGTGACAAATATTTTAGTGGTTCTTCATTCAAATTTACTTGAATTTTCTATTGAGTGAAAAATACCATTTCAGCCTTGCAATTCAGCTGTCAGTCTGGAGTGAAAACAAATCTCATGAATCAAGCATTTCCTGTGTGGCAGAGGTAGTAGTGTCTGTAGTCTTACCAAATGCGTTACACAGTGCCAACTTCTTCAGTTAATTTTGCAAGTATGAACAGTGCTTACAGCATAAGCTATTACTTTCTGAGCCAGCCCCACTGTATGAAAGGAAGAAAGATGCCCCTTAGTTGAGAAAGCTGCTGAATAACTCAAATAAATTGAACTTGCAAGATTCTGGGATCGGGGGTTTGTGTTTTGTTCAGGTAGGTCATAGTAACAAACTGAAGGTTTTGCCTGTGAGAGGTATGGAAAGGTTTTATGAAAAAATCTTCAGTAGGCAGTAACATAGAGGCCTGGAACAAAACTTTGACACACTGATGACTCGGATGAACGATGATACCTTTATCTGGTCACAAGAGTGTGTGTTAGGGTTTGCCACTGCTAGGTAGACTTATTTAGTTTGTATTCAACAAGCAGTCAATCTCACAGATCCAGATGTCTAAATAAAGTGTTAATTCAGTGTTATTTGTAAAAAAAAAAAAAAGTACCATTTTTTTCAGACCTGCCTTTTAATTTACTGAGATATTAGACACACATCTTGAGGGCAAGGGAAAAATAAGGTTGAGAAGACTACGTGGTTCATTTTATGTGTTTGGAATTCGTTAAGGCTCTTCATGCGTTCAGCCAGCTCTGGTAGAGATGTACCTTCTTTTCAGGGCATTGTGACTTAGGTTAGTGCCTGTTACATCGTTGAGATTTCTGCTCCTTACAAAGGAACACATTCGAACTTTAAAAAGAGAACTGTGGTTTGGAACTGCTGAATAGTCTCTATGCACAGGTTTTTCTAATGTGTGATCTCTGTACTCTGCTAAAATTTCCTTTAAAAGTTTTTCACTTATGTTGAATTTCAGTCATTAAGTATTTTTTTTCCAGTGTTGTCAAAGCTGCTTATTTCTTAGGGGTGGCTTTGAGGAACTGAAAGAAAATCTCTAGTATTAAAAATACAAATATATTCACTTGAAAGTAAACATGAAATGTTACATTAAAATAATATTGGAAGTAGAAACTTGATGAAAGCTAGAGGAAGAACATTTCAAGAAACAGCAAAGTTACACCATTTGTGGAGAACTCAAATAGTTAATAGCAATGAAAAACTACACATGAGTACGATAGTGATAGCGATGGCAGTATTAATGGAACAATACATTAAACCACCATTACTTTTAAATAGTTGATCAGTAGTTTGCACAGAGGTGATTCAACAAAATGTACGCAAACACAGAGTTTGATGAATAGAAGAGGCTTATTGGAAGACTGTGGTATGTACGGTGTGCTCTCAGCTTTTCTGCTCTCCGTGCAGAGAGAGGTAAGGTTACTAGCTGCAGTCACTTAGACTTCTCTTGCTATCTGTGTCTGTCTCTAGTGGGAAAATCACATAAGCTCTGTTCATTGCTGTGTTGTGCCTGAAAAAGCTGAGAGGTTATTCCACCTTCAGTTTAGTCAGCATGGACGGCTGGGTGATTAGGTAGGTTTGATGGTTTGGGAGCCTTTTGAAAGCACTGTTTTAGGACTCTCGAGTAAGACTGGTAACATGATTATGGGTCTCCAATTTTTCTTCCATGGAAGGCCTACCTAAAAAGAAACATGTAGGTCGTGTTTGTCGGCCAAGCACACCTCAATTATTGACAGCTCAACCATTTTGTTTATTTGTTGTTGACTCCTAAAATAACTTCCTGGTCTCTCCTGCACTATCCTGGTTAGTCTCTTGCTGAGGTAACAGCCTGTATTTGTATACTTTAGATTTAAATCATAGGCCTACTCTCAAAAACATATCAACTTTGATCTTTCTTTGTATTAGAAATAGTGAGTTCGGTTCTAGGAGTTGTCTTGTCTCACATCTATTGGTGTCATTCAAAGCATACTAAAAAAAATGCAAAAATACCTCCTGTGTAGTTCAGTGAGTGCTGAACCAGATCTTAGACATGTCACTTCTGCCACTGAGTTCTGGCTTTGCTAATTATTAGCAAGAAAAATGTTTAAGTACTTTGGTGAAAATGATAATTAAAAAGAAAAAAAGGTGTGGAACAATGGAGTTTATGAATCAAATCTATAAAAATGCATTTATTCCTGTGGTGAAGCAGGTCTTTCAGATTGACGTGGTTTAGTTATGGAGTAGTTTGAGGCAAATTGAGGTTCTGACTTTTGTAGACGCTTGGTTGCAGCACTTCTCTGACTGATGAAATACCATTTTTCTGGGATGTAACTTATGTCTTTACCTGCTTTATCTTCCAAGTTGTCAATTTAGATTATTTTATTTATTTGTACTAACTTGTAACAGGTTTTTTTGGTTGTTGTTTTATGAGGGTCTTAGCTTGTTACCGTCCTGTAAATGGAGAAAGCTTTTGAAAGTGAATCAAGTTAATGACTGAGCAACCTTCTGCTTGGGTGTGTGAAGGTACTTCGATGTTACAGAAGGAAGAATATTTCCATAGCAACCTATTAAAAGCACCAAATGTTTCTGCTATGTAGGGTTTTTGTTGTTGTTTTTACATCCTTACAGTGGAGATTTTTGGCTGCTGTAATTGAGCCGTAAAAAATATCTAGTGATAGCACAGCAACATTAGTTTGTTTAATTAGGAGTTTGTGCTGCATGTATAAATGTACTGCATTTTATAAATTAATATAAACCATTATTAATGATATTAACTCAGGTTCCTCAAGCATTAAATTTTAAGACAGCTACATTTTTTTCACATTATCCAGCATTTCTTTTGAGCCCTGATATACCAGAACCATCGAACTTGCGGAGCAGAAGATGATAGAACAAAAGGATGTTAACCATCATGTAGATATTTTCGAACAGCTGTATGAGCTGTTCTCTGGTCTCCCAAAGGAGCAATGTGCTTCAGCATTTATTTTCATTAAAGGGTGGATGTGCAGCTACTGTACCTGTGGTAGAGTACGTCAGGATAATGGAATGAGCCTAAATGTCCAGATTCTGCTTTGGTTACATAAGGTGGTAGTAGCAGTGCTGTTTAGTCTTATTTTTCACTGTGTTCGGGATCATTTGCTACGGCAATCGTTACAGAATCATAGAGTGGTTTGGATTGGAAGGGACCTCAGAGATCATCTAGTTAGGGATAGGCAGTAATAGCAAGGAAGATGCTGGGCTTTTCCAGTCACATGGAATGCTTTGATATGTTGCCAGATTAAACAAAAGTGAGCAACGAGATTGCATTTGGCATCATAAGCAGAGTAACAAACCAATGTTGCTCATGAGTAGCTTCTTGTTTGTGTCCCTGTTGGTTAGGTTTCCTGTTGCAAGATGAGAAATTTCTGTAGCTTTCCTGGTGTGTGTGTGTGTTCAGTTTCATGCCACTCAGCCTCTCTTTTTATTAATTTTTGCTGCCAAATTATATTAACATCCAGTTTCCTATGTTTAAATGTCTGCATCATGGAGGAACCCAATAAAACTTTTTAAAACATCTTTCTTGAGAAATTCTGTATCTGCTCTGTGTTGTCTCTTGCTTGTTACCATGCTACCCAATCCTTTCTTGCTGGTTTTACCCCTCTTTACAGTATCCCAGCCACAGTATCCCTGCTCTGACTGGATTTACATCTCTTTTGTATCAATATTGGGGAATAATAAAGAAATAGAAGGCAATATGTAATTTGAAGGCTCAATTTTTGTAAAAGGTACTCAAAATGGTATTTATTTGGCTTAAAGAAATTGGTTCTTTGTGCATTTAGCTTATTTTGGTAGTAATAACTGAAATGTGTGAATTTTGCCCCAAAGAGTCTTACAGTTGGCTCCTCTACTGGACTCTAACCCTTTTACCATTGCAAAGCTTAATAGCCTTGCATAAATTTTTAAGTAGATAGTGGTCTCTCACAAAAGAGTTGATTGAAGAAGTGTGGTGAAATAACTGATTAACAAAGAACATGAGAAGGCAGGGAACGCTACACTAATCCTACCATTTCCCTGTTACGGTTATGTGGAGGACTTGCTGATTTAGTTCAAATTGGTAAAACTTTTTTTAATTTGATGTCAGTATTTAATTAAAGATGCCAACGGAAAGCTCAGCACAGTGGGGTTCACTGAATGGGAGTGTGACTGTTTTGCAGCAAGTTAGTGTAGCTAGAAGATACTATTAATCTTGGTTTTGCACTTGTCTGTAGATTCATAGGCTGGTATATTTTGAGATCGGTACAGAAAATGCGTACTCGCCCTTGCTCGACTGGGCTGTAATGTCACACCACTGGTATCAGTCAAATGACACCACGACACATTTGTGTCTTTATTTAGCTGGGGAAAGTCAGGGTGGTTGCTGAGGCTGTTTGCGTAGCAGTAATATTGTGTTACATGTATCCTTGACTGGTGTTTGCATACTGAGATGACTGACAAACCGAGATGCATGAATTAATTAAATTTACAAAATGATTTCTAGATTCTTATGGATTAATTAGTTTATATGAAAAACCACTTGCAAACTGCAGGAATTCAATCATGTGTAATTTGCTTTTCTGAACCTTGCTGACAGTGAAACCTTCGGCTGAGAGCGGTAGCTGTCTGTATGCATCGGGCTCTTCATGTGGCCCGTTTGTGAACCTCCAGCTTAACTCGGCTGCTATTAGCTCTTCTGGGATTGGTGTCCAGAGACATCTTTGAAGAGCTGTCAGTTTAGCTGGCAGGTGTTTATGCTGCAGTGGCGTTATCTCTGTGCAGTGCTGATCCCTATTTTAAAATAGCTGTGACACCAGTAAGCCCTCAGGCTAAAAATTCTGAGAGTAAATTCCAATAGCTTGATCTTAAAGGCTGCAGTATATCAAGGGAAAACTTGGCTTCTGGAGATCAGCTGTTAGCTTGGTAAATGGCTAACACGTCCCAGTTTGATGTCTGCTTGAACTGGGGACTCCATCCATAGTTCAGTGATCATATCACACTACTACTTCTGTTGACATTGTGGGGTTCTGAGAAATGTATTTTCTCATTTCTGAAAGAAGAGTTTTCTGTCTTATATTCTTAAGGTGAAGACTTTTTTTTTCTCTTACCAACTCTTCTGTCATGGTACTGTTAATGGATCTCCTTTATTTTCTGTCAAGTGTTGGGGTAGTTTGCCACTATTTAGCTACATCTTATACCTGGAATATGTCTATGTGGCTGAAACCACGAGGTATGGGAAGTCACACTATAGAGAAAGAACTGGATTTGTGTAAAAAAAAAAAAAAAAAAAAAAAAGCATGTTTTTTTCTTTTTGCCATTGTAAATTTAGTAGGGTTCACTTTCTCATCATTCATGGTGTGTCAGCATGAACCCACACTCCTCTGCACCTCTGCATCTTTTTTGGAAACGTTGCGTGCACAGCAGGCATCATTTGTCTCTGTCCTAATTCCCTTCTGACTATAAATGCAACAGGAACATTTGCAAAGAATAAATCTTTTCAATGTATTGACAAAGCTGCTTCTGTAATTGTGTTAGCTGAACCAGGCAATGAGGCTGAAATCCTTTTTGAATTAGGGTTTATGTAACTCTAACGCGATTCCTGGCTGAGCCTTGCAGACTGATCCAGAACACCCAGCACTGACTGCTCCCCGTGTTTTGCTACGATCTGAAGGCTGTGGCCTGACACACACTGTCTGGGGTTGTTGAGTCTGTTTTTATCAGCCTAGTTCTGCCCTGCTTTACAGTCATTTCCCTGTGGCAGCGTTACCTGACGAGGAAGGAGGGAAGGCTCGGTTGTACTCGTGTGTGCAGTCACTGCCGTCTAGAACCGTTTAGGGTGGGGAGGAGGCTAGAGGAGCATGGCTGGTTGCTAGAGCAACTTCGGTGTTGGTCTGCTTTCAGAAGCTCTGTGTGGGTAGTGCTAAGCTGATACGGAAAAGTGCAGTCCATTCATATGTGCTTTTGTGTGAAAGCATGCTCTCTGGAGTCAGGCTGCTAACGGAGCAGCTGCGGCACCGTGTGAGAAAGGATGGAGGGCTCTTGCCTGCCAGGGAGTAGACAGATCATCTGCAGACCTGGGAGTAAAGTCCTTCTATGCTTGTTCTCTTTAGCTGCCTGCTGTTATATTCCTTGACTGTTGTATTGTTTCGAAACTGGTGGTGAAAAATAATAGAGCAGTGGTGTAGGCAAAGAGGTGAAAATTTACGTGTTCTTCTGTAACTTCACCAAAGGTGTAGTACAGAGTGAATACGCAACCGAGTTGAATGGAAACTTATTACACCAGTGTTTTGAAGCAAAACAAAACCACAAAGAAGTCCCCTAGACTTGCATCTTGAAGCTCTGGAGTTGTTTTTTGGTTCAACCTTGCTTCTATTTCCGCATTCCCCTTGTAATGGTGTGTTTCCTGGCTGCCAGAATTACCCAAAGTTAGTTGCACAGCGAGCGAAGTACCTGACGCTCGTTATTAGAAAACAGGAATTGGTTTTATGATACAGATATCTCAGTGGGACTGAAAATTGGTAGCACTTGTTATACAAACAAAGCAAGTTTCATGCTCGTAAAGATATTAAAAAAAAAAAAATTAAAAACCACAAATAGTTTTATGAAGAGAATCCTGATTGCATTCTTTCCCATTTTATGGACTTTGGCATCTGTAGTTTTTTAAAAAATAAAATATTTTTAAATGGTCAGGCCATTTTTTAGTTTTCAGCTTTTGCAAAGGTATGGTAGTTAGAGTATTGCATTTGTTCTTACTGTATTTGGACATATTGCAAAGTGAAAATTGAAGTTACAGCAGAACAGGAACTTCATGGGGAAAAAGGGGATATTTTCTTGCCAGACATTACTATTTAACTTTTTTAACCTTCCATAGAAGTCTTTGAAGACTAGTAATAAACTCTCTATTAGTTTATAACGGGTGATTTTTCAGCTTCTGAGGAAAGGAAGGATTAATTGGAAATGTCAAGTTTGGTTTGTTGGCTTTGGGAGGGTGGGGGATGGGAGGGGTTTTCCTTTCAAAGTTTCAGAGATGAGAATCTTTCCATATATGATGTTGTAAATTTGTAGCTCTGTTTGAACTGATCCTTGAGATTTGCATACATAAAGGATTTTGTTAGAAATCATCAAGAGATCTGTGGAGGTATTAACCAGAGTTAAACTGGCAGTGCCAGGCAGCACCTCATGTCAAGGTACTGCTCAGGAAGAAAACGGAACAGAAAACTCCACATCTGGCATCTTGTGAAAGTTAACCATGTGGTAACTGAATCTGTAGCTTGAGGATGATGCTGATGATGTTTTTATGATTGATATTAGCAAAATACTTGGAAATTCATGTTACAGACTTGGAGGAATGATGTGTGATATTTCTTTTTATTGTATATGACATTTATTAAATATTCTAATGAATTAATCGGTCATCCTTTTGCCTTGCTGAAAAGCTGACTTGCTCAGATTTTGAGTAACTAAAAGAGGTGCTGTAAGCATATTTCCCAAAGGTTCACAGTGGTGGTAGGTAAAATAGGTAAAATACAGCCAGTCTTTGACAGTGCTGAGGAAAACAAGTCGATCCTTGTTTTCAGTGTCACTGGACACTGACAGCCCCATGTCTGAATTAATCTGCAGAGCTGCAGCTGTATTCTGTAAGCCTGACAGTCTCTCCTTACTGTTTTGACTGAGAATATGTGGAGAATATTTCCGCATTCAGCCTTTTCTCTATTTGCAGTTGTTCACACTGCTAATCTGATGTGATGGTGTGAAAAAATGTACTGGAGCTTTTCTTTAAGATTTCTTGAGGCTTAATGTCCTTTTACCTGCTGAGCTTTTGCCTAGAAAATGACTGCTTGTTGTACTGCAGTTTTGCATCACTTTTCTTCATGTTACACACACATTTTATATATATTTAATATATATAATGAAACATACATAATGTGTACAT
>NW_010143301.1:0-2253 GCF_000699245.1 Pterocles gutturalis
CCTCGCGCGCTCGGCGCCCCGCCCCTTTTAAACCCCGGCGGGGGCCATCCAGAGGCTTCGCGACCCGCTCAGCGTGTGGGTCACGCGGCAAAGCCGGCGGCGGCCACTGAGGGGAAGGCGCGGCTGGGGCAGCAGGAAATACAAAGTTGTGCTTTGAAACGACGTGTAACGAAAAAAACCAAAACCGTGGAAAAAGGCCAGCCTGGGGAGCGGTGTCTTTGTGCTGTCCCCAGGCTCCAGCATGAGGGGCGGTGAGGAACGGCCGACATCCTCCCAGCTCCTCGGGCAGTCCCGCAGCTTCTGCTCGCCCAAGCCAGCACTGTCCCATTGGACAACGGCTTTGGATGAGTGCAACGGTTTGGTGAGGGGTTGTGGGACCTGCCCTTCAGCTCTGTGTCACACGTGGTGCTGATGCAATGCATGGATGGAACGGAACTTGTGTTTCAGTTATAAAGATCGGTTCGCTCTTCCCCTCAGCTGCATCTGACTTTGCCAGTAGGGGTCACAGAAAAGTACACACCCAGTAGGCCAAACAGAGAGAGCAAAGCTATGCATTGCTTGTTTTCCTGCAGTAACAAGGAAGGATCTCATCTTCCTCAGAAAGAGCTCCATGCTGCCACTCTTATTGCAAGGTCCGTGGTATCCTACAGGAGCAGTATCCCTTCCGTCACAAAACCAGATGAAGACACCAGTCTCCAGGTCCCATATCTGCTCCAGAGTAACCACCAGAGTGCAAAGTGGGCATACATGGGTGCATTTGATTTCAGCTGATTTGCTGGATTCACAGAACAAGAAAGATAAACTCTGGTTATTGAAGCCAGAGTGAACAGCTTGTGGGGGTGCTGTAAAACAACTCGCTACTACAGAAGATGCAACAGAGGTAACAAGGTATTCTTTACTCCTCTCTTACGTCTATGCATGAACGTTATTAAATAATTTCTGTATTTTGTAAGGTAGTCACAACATGGAGCTCTGTGAAAAGAACAGATGTATCAGTCTGATCCTAGCAGATAGTTAGTGGGTGAGTGAAAAGAGAAGAGAAAAAAAAAAGGCAAGAGGAAAAATGCAAGAAGACTAAAAGAAAGAAGCTGACATTAACATTCAACAGTTGTAGCTAACTGATACATGACAATAATTTCCTGACATTCTTTTGTATAGTTGTTAACTCAAGGCCCTCTGTGTGCTTGGAAATTTACTAAAATAAGTATTCTAAAAGAACAGTTTCCTAAACAGATCTCCAGCAACAGCACACTGGCATTGTAGATAAACAAGGAACAAATTGTCCCTGCACATTTTGGAGTGAGAATCAATATGAAAAAACACCATCAGTACTATGACAGACATTTTTACTACCGTAAATCTGCACCCACTGCAGAAGCTTATCCAAAATGGTAGGAATGGCTGACATAATTTTGATTTCCACAATGTATGTCTGAAACAGTTTCAGTTGGAGGGTCAAATAATTGAAATAATTCTCTTTCTTCATCTCAAACATAAGAAATACCAGCCTTGTGCTGCTGCTATATCTTGCACATATTCTACAAAATCTCCAGTGGCCCTAACTTGGCATTATACACTGTTCCTTTGTGTGACTTTATCTTATGCAGGAAGTCACAATACTTACCCAGATACATCAAAAGAAAGAAAACAAGCAAAGCATCCAACCTCAAAAGAAAGCTCTCAACTTTGGAATTCACTTTCTCTGTAATAGTTCAACAGCACATGCAGTGCTGACCTTCAGAGCACACTGCAAAACACAACTGTTTATATAACCTTTGCACAATGAGGAACATACTTTGCTTAATCCTCTAGTGGCACCGAATGCAGCCAACTATATTATGATACTTTTTGTTTTTAGGGTTCCCTTACCCTGGAAATGTTCATGAGTAAATGAGAAAGCTAAATCAAAACTTCATGATGCAAGGGAATTTTAGATTGGGAAACATTCTTTTTTTATTATTGTGAAGCAAAGGCCTTGTATGCAGCAGGAAATTTACTAAAATAGGTATTCTAAAATAACTATGTCAATCAGTTCCTCCTTATAGGAAGGAAGCCTTGGAAAGAAACATTGAGTAATACTAGCTGTCAGACTTCCCAGAACACTTGGGTTTTTGCCATAGAGAAAAGATTACAGAAAGATGTTGCAAGATGCTGAACACACATGCACACACACAATTGTTTAAAGAGAATTTGAAAAACCTGGAAGAAAGTGAATAGGCTAAATTTCAAATTTCTGCCCACAAGCTTGCAGAC
>NW_010143301.1:2266-2474 GCF_000699245.1 Pterocles gutturalis
CGCGCGTGGGACCCCCCCCCCCCCCCCCCCAAAGGGAGAGAAAGGCCAGCTTCAGTCTGAGAGATATAAATCTCCCTTAGTCCACGTGGGAAGGCTCCCAAAGGAGGCCACTCAGAACAGGGAGCCAACTCTACCGTGTAACCTCAGCATAGATGAGCCTCTCTTTTTGTTTTTGAAGGAATATTATGAGACTGGCCTTGCTGTGTTT
>NW_010143301.1:2497-13295 GCF_000699245.1 Pterocles gutturalis
CTCCTTCTGTTCCTTAAAAGCTTTTCCAGCAATTTATCTTTGAAGAGTTTTGCATGTTGTTAGTGGCTACAAATGCCTATGTCATGTTGTTTAATACCGGATATTATTCAAAACTGTAAATGCTGTAGAGCTATCCTGTTTCCTTGACTATACTAATTTATATTGAACACTCTCTATTCTTGCAAATGCACAAGAGCTTTCATGAGAAAACTTGGTAAAACAGATTTCCCACAAAGATAAAAACCTCTTCCAATTAACACAAAATCAGTATTTTATGGTTCATCTCAGTAAAAGTCAGAATCAAGTCTGTCAAAGTTATTCTCAAGTAGTATCAGAAGTCTGAAAAATAGTCCTGGCTTCTGGGAAAAATGGATGAGCATTTGTAACAGAATCAGTGTTTTCTGATTCTGTTAAGTGTTCTTTACCATACAGTAATACAGTACCTCATATTAAAATTAAGTATATTGCAAAAAGTAATATAGTTCTTAAAATTAGACAGCTATGACTGGAATGACTGCTGCCTTTTTGTTTTTAGAAACTAGAGATCACACCCAATTACAACTGCTCATATTTTACTGGAATAAACCATTTTCCACAGATCTGCAACCTGAATTTAGCTAATAATGTCCATTAAAATGCCAGTTAAAGTTGTGTGCTTTGATTAATTAGTACAAATAATGTGATATTAACTTACATTTTTTCTATGGTGTTACATGTAGTTATATTAGATTACATTATAGCTTCATTAACAAAAATATATTTTCAATAGTTTTGTAGTAAATTTGGTCTTGCGGGGTTTTATCAACAGGTTAATTTGATGGTAATTTTTCATCTTCTGGAGAGCTATACTTTAGTAGTTCAGGCTTTGGTCCTGTGCCAATATCCATGTTGTCAGATTCTATCCAGAGTTATAAATCAATTATCCTCACATACAGATCTGATGGCAAGATCAGGACCATAGAAATCAGTTGTGTAATGCACACTTCCCTTTCAACTACCAAATTAGATTAGGTCTAAATAAAACTAAGCTGATATAATTATATATGTGTATTTAAGACTAATTCAGCAAGATATTAATTACAATTTAGGTTGCTTAAGAAGTTTGCCATTTTTTCACAGGACCCATTATGCTATTTCATATATAGCTTGTTATTGAATATTATTCACTGTATTCTTCATTCTAATAATTGCACTGATTTTGATACATAAATGTTTTAAGTTATTAGATTGTGCATATATTGTCTTGAGACTGTGCATATGTTCTCTTCTTTGAGATATAGTATTATTTACTTAGTTACAAATTTGCAAATATTACACTATTTAAACAAGGGAGAGAGTAGATTTAGACTGTGAGTCCTCTATTGCATATTGCCAGGGTTTCCCAGAACAGCAGTTAACGGCTTTTGCCTTTGAGTTTAAACCATGTCTATTTGTCACAGCAAGAAGGGATGCTTTAAAGAACAGGAAAAATTAATATGAGAATTGGACCTCAACAAATTGAATCCTGGAAACTGATACTGAAGACTACTTCAAAACCATTAGAAACTCTGTTACACTACTACTTTTGGCAGTTTTAGGAGCCCCAAGTAACTAACACAACTGTACAGCTTGCGCCAATGTGGGAAAATCGGTCTGACTTTCAAATCTGACCTAAGCTCCTCTCTGTTGGAAGACATTTAAATTCAAGCAAAATCATTAGAATGTACAAAAAACCACATGTGGAAAGGTGTATATATATATATAATGTCTTCTAATATAGAACAATTTCAGGGGAAAATGATGACTCTCAAGGGAATATATCCAGTGGTCTTTACCTATGAGTCCAGCTCCCTCTTGCTGACTGGCCACATGCTACCTCCATCTGGATCATAACTTGAAAAAAAGCTACAAGGCTTACCTTGGAGGAATCTGACTCCCACTGAGAATTTTCAGAGTTCTCTCAAACTGACTCTTTTGATGGTTTCTTCAGCTAAGTCAGCTAGAAGGGACCTAATTCATGCTAAATAATCAATGGACATGCAATGTTCAGCAACAAAGTTATTTAATTATTTTTCTCTCTCTGGGAAGAAAGTTCACAGTAGAAAACTATTATATTTGGGAGCTGCATCTGTTCCCTTTGATGTCAGTGTGTAAACAGCACTGGTGGAAAGAGAATTCAGCTTTTGGTTCTTATAATCCTCTTACATCTCTGGGGAATAAAGGAAACAAAGTGAACCGTTGCAATGAACCACAACAATGAAAATCAGATAATGTCACCCACCAGGTAATAAATTGTTCTTGTACAATGTAACAGGCTATGAGTAATGCACGTTACAAATGAAAACAGGGAAGAAAGCTTGGAAGAAGTCCATGTCTATCCAGTCTTTGTAGGCTTAAAGCATATATTCATACTTTGAAATAAAAGGTTCCTCAAAGCGATGGCATTCATAACGCTTATTCTTTGATAGACAAAGTTATCTTTCTTGGCATAAGCTTTGTTCTCCATCCTTCAAATATGTATCAAATTAAAGAAACATCCCTATAGTCTTGAGGAACTCACTAGGCCTGTCTTTAAATCTTCTCACCTTCACTATTTTTTGGTATCTTTTTCTCTTTTAAAGTTAGGACATGGAAAATACTTCAGTCATTTTAAAAGCTATTTTACATTTAAAACTCTCCTTGGGTCTCTGTTGTACTTTTCTAGGACAGGATATTGCTGAGTTTTCTCAAGACATGCAAAAAGAGTATTTGCATCATATATTTCATATAGAGCAAATATGGAGTTTTTAAAACAGTGACAGAAAGATAAAGGGTATGGATTATTTTCCTTGTGATTCGCTAACCAAACTTAACAAAAAGCCTCTGTTTCCCTAGCCACGCTCTCCCCAGGACAGCCTGCCAACATGAGAGCCCTATTTTTGAACTGTTTGGGGGAGTCGAAGAAATCTCACTGAGGACGTTTCTCTCCTTTTACCTGAGGCCATGTTTGTTTTAGGTAAGTGTTCTTTGGGAGTTAAGATAAAGGAGGGGCTGAAAGGCCCAGGCAAGCGCCCAGCCTGCCACAGGCTTTAGACCGTCAAAGGCCATGGACAGTGCAGCTGCAGGTCGCATCTCTAATCGCTCCCGGGGCACCCGGCAGCAGCAGCAGCAGCAGCACCTGCCCCGGCCAAGGGAGCATCCAGAGAGGTAAGGCAGGCGCAGGCAGACTTTTTTTTCAGCAGCCTTCCTTTCAAAACTCCGACAGTAAGTGTGATTTGATTGTAATGATTTTGGCATTGAATAGACAATGAAAAACGACTTCCAATTTCAGAAGTAAAAGGCAAAATAAGTTTCTGAAAGCATTTCACTTGAAGAGGTATTTTATTTGTTTTGACAATATTTTATCCTTTTCAGTCAAATACTTCAGAACTTATAAATGGAAGTAAATTAAAATTAAGGTTGCAATAACTGACAGTAATTTTTTTGAGTTTATTTGGCTATCATCTCTGAAAGCGCTTTTCAGTTTCCCCAACTGTATGGCTCTGTTACACAGCAGAAGAGATGGAAAGTACTGTAAAAAGAGCATCCATAATCGTAGTCCCCCCCACCAAACTAAAGGCAGATGTAGCATCCACCACTGTGTATGCTCTCTTAAGCTAATTAGATCATATTGCCCATGTCAGTTTAATGCGGGACTTTGCTTACTCAATAAATAACCAGCCAGTCAATGATGACATGAGATCTGTATTTAGACATACTGTCAGAGAGGGAGGGTTGCTTTTTACTTCCTAGCAGTGCTGCATAAATAAAAAATATTTCAGTATTTATTACATCACAATTTGGAGTTCAAGGCAGTCAATTTGAGTTGTGAAATCTTAAAGGAAAATGACACCTTAGGTAAAAATGTGCAAGAGATTGTCCAGTTTGTTTAGATTGTAGACAGAAGACAGACTAATATTGCCATAGAAATCAGATTTACTACATCAAAATGTGTTGAAAATTAATAAAAAAAATCATGGTATTTCAAAAGATGCCACCAGAATCTAACAAAAGGAGTTGTACTGCACAGATATTACCACAAAGAATTAACCATGGGAGCACTATTCTATCTTAAATCTTTCAGCAGCCCTGCTTTATGGAGGCCCTGGATGCTCACAGCAAGAGACGGTGAGATGACAGAGAATCAGCAAATGGTGAGACTAAATTCTGGAGAAAATAATCCTTATAGAAAATGGGTGCAGAAATTTAAACTATTTGAACACAGGAAGCTAGGCTTGGCCATCTATTCATTTGTTCTTTCAAGCATTTCTTCAGTGTTAGAATATACAGTTCAAATTACACTGTTCTGTACATGATAATGGTTAAGAGTATCTCTAATTTTGTATCAGATATAGAATCATTATCAGTTCTTAAAGAGCTGCAGAAAGCACTGCTGGCTCAAAACAACGCTTCTTTTAACAGCCATTTTTATTTGCTCAGTTATAAAAATAAGAATATCCTCATTTTGAAATTTCCAGGCCTAGTCTGGATGTGGTATTTCGTATATAGGGGGAGTTTAAGTGAAAACAACTTTAAGATGAAATTTAAAAAACATACTTTCAGATGCACAATTTTATTGGCTTTTTGGGGGAGGGATGTTGCTATAACTAAACCAGCTTGGAAATCAACAGAAAATTAGATTTTAAAGTAGGTCGTATTGCCAAGTGTCTTTGAAAGGCACCATGATTATTAATTTTACTTATTCCTGTAGGAGGATTTGTTGGGCTCAAAGAACAAAAATAAGGAGAGATTGAAGCACATCAACATAGGTCCCGATGCTGTGAACTTCGAAATATTTATTGAAATGGTGTTACTCCCATGCTTAGTTTTAAGCACCTACATAAGGTTTTGCAGCATCTGATCCACAGTTACATCTTCAACTTTTTACCAAAGGCTCAGTAGGTTAAGACAACATCCCTCCTTAGTCCAAGTCTTTAAAGACTCACAATTTCTGCTATCTTCTAACGTGTGCAACACCTTTTTACTTTGCACTTTTTGCCTGCTGAAGATGGAAGTTGTGACTTTACAGACCTGAGGGAGTGCCATGCTCCAGCCTGCAGGCACCTTGGAAAGCCTGCATTCCTTGGGAAGGAACATCTTTCCCAGCAGCATTCTGAGCTTTGCCAGAGGAACCTACAAATTCACTAAGAGTGAGAGGAGTCTTACTCTCATGAGAGCACATGCTTACAGTGATGATTTCAAGATACTAAGGTTTCTGAAATCAGGAAGTTGTGATTTATTACTGAGTTTGTTTTTGTGAAAAAATGTATTCAATCAGCTCAGAAGTTTCAATTCACACATGGGCTTCTGCCCACTTGTTTGAGAAAAACAAGCCATATATGAAGTTTTCCACATGCATGCTAACAGCCTGGCATTGTTTCAAGCCAAGTATAATTGAAACAGTTGGTTTCCATTTTTTAACATTGCTTCTTAGATCCTTCTCATCCATATCTTGTGGCCCATCCACACCACTTCAGCATCCTAGATGTCTTTGAAGCTTGGGACCTAATGAGAGCTGAAGGAGGCCTTTAGGAGCCCTTTCATATGCTTTTTAACAGGGTCTCAACAGCTGAGGAAAGATGTTTGGATACTTTGTGTAGGAAGAGGTGCTCACTAATGCATACCTACATCCCACAGCTGTGGAAAGCAAAAGGTATCTTCTTCAGCAAAGTTACTGAGGTTTCTAGCAGAAGACCTTCAAAGGTGGATTGAGCACAGTGTTTTTGCTAGTTAGTTGCATGCTGGCTACTTTTATTTTCTGCAATGCATACATCCAAATGCCAGTGCTTTAAGATCAGTAGACACTCCAAACACTGGAGAGTGAAGGAAATAAAAGTTTCAATATTCTCCGTGTAGTTAAAAAAAAAAAAAAAAAAGCATTTAGGAATATACATATAAGAATCTAACCTGAGAAATTGAAAGATGCAGAACAAAGCACTAAAAAATAATACTACTCATAAAAAAAATTAAACTAATAATTTTAACTCTATTGCCAAGAGCGTGCATTACAATACACCCTATAGTTTCCTACACATAATATACTTTTCCTTATATAAAATGTAACACTTTTCCTGCTACCTAAATTCAAATACGTTGTTATTTATACCTGAAGAAAAGCCATGAAAAGTAAAGTTACTATTGCCATATCTACAACATAATACAAATTAACAGTGAACATTTTCTGCTGTACAGTTAGATGTTGCAATCAATTGGTTTTTATCAGAATTGCTTTTCAGAAATGGTGTATTACGGTTGAAAAGAAAAAGCATGTAATGTGTGCTTAATCAATATGTATTCTTACATATATACTTATTAAAAAATAACATGTATTCCAAAGAGAAGACAGTAGAAAATACAGGCCAATAAAGATAAAAAGACTAT
Source organism: Pterocles gutturalis (assembly GCF_000699245.1). Taxonomy (NCBI): domain Eukaryota; kingdom Metazoa; phylum Chordata; class Aves; order Pterocliformes; family Pteroclidae; genus Pterocles; species Pterocles gutturalis. Next base: position 8,876 of record NW_010143301.1, read on the forward strand.
TTTAATTTTAATGTAAATATGAAAGGAGAAAAACAACATATGGTATTTAACACAGATACTACGATCACCTCAACACAGATCAGGAGTCCATTTTACTAGGAACTGTGTAAACAAAGTAAATGAGTCTCCTGATTAAACACAAAAAAATCTCAACAAAACCCTAACAGCCTGGAGACAATTTTGTCTACAAGACAAACAGGTGGTTGTGAGAGGAAATAGGCCAACATAAAAAGTTGCAGAGAGAATTCTATAGGACACCTTGCTCAGACCGTAGCCCAAGGGCTTTTTGGGGCCCACCAAAATATCCATGCTGAAGCCTACTTCCTCAGATAGATAGATTAATTACTCTGACAGTGTCAAAAGTCATCTTTGTCTCTTTGTAGAAGAGTAGACGATTTCTAGATTCCATTCACTAGAAGTTCTAATATAGCAAAGGTAAATCTTCCTATTTCATTCAACATCAAGTTTGTAGCAATAAGAAGAAAAAAGAAGTCTTCTTGTTTTAAGATACGGAACAGAATACATGCCTACAAGATGAAGTGATAGGGCTTAGTGATTTTGGGAGATGCTTTCAGCTTTACATTCCAGGTTTATAATCCTGATAGGATTTAGTAATGTTAACATTTGCAAATTATTGGTTTTTAATGTGACCTTAATTTGAAGGAATTTATTGTATGCCAAACTTAATTTTGACATTTAAAATGTATTTTTCATACATGCTCTGTTATATCAAAAATGCTTGCTTTTTATTGCTGTTTGCATAGAAATATGAGATGCCAGATGTCTCTTGATTTTACTGTTCTTTAACGTTCTTGTGTGAGCTTTGATTACAAGTAAGTATGCTGACTTGAACATGCCAATTCCAAACTACCGGTTAGCAGTAGGTTAGTTACAGAGGTATTTTATAAAACCATAAGCTCCCAGTCCTTTAAACTGATTGAAAATCCTTTTTCCTTCCAATCACTGAACTTCCATTTGGTGGTGTTATTAGGTCACCAGTCACTATAGATATTCCATAAGAACTTAAGCAAAATATACAGCTTCATGGCTTTATGGCTCATAAAATGTACAAGTTCAAATGCTTTGTTAAATACGCGACTATTGGCAGACTGTGGGCACATATATTCTCTGAAGTAAAACAACATGCAGCACAGCAAGCAAAGCAACGTTACTTTAGAATTTACAGTTACCTGTGGAAGAAAAAAGTGAACTCTTAATTTGTAACCTATTCTAAATAATGAATATGTCTCTTTACAGTCAGAACTGGATGGTCAACTAATAAGTATTAGATCAAAAGGAGCCCTGGGGTTTCAACATCCAGTGAGGTGAGTTAAAGTGACACCTTCCAAGACAAGACATATTCCTTCTCGGGCGAAGTATCAGTTTGTCTCTGGAGTATCTCTTTTTAGTAATGCAGTTCAAGCACTCACCAGACTCCATAGATTTTCATCCCTCCACAAGGGAAGATGCCCAGGCTGAACAGAACCTGAAACAATACACAAACAATGAAAATAAGAAAAAAGTAATCTTAAAAGAAATAATGTTCTGCCTCATCTAATTTATATTTACATTTGTTAACATGACAACAAGCCTGCAAAGCCCAAATAATTAACATGAACAGCTGCTAATGGATTGTGCCTTGTTACAGATCTGTCTCTTGAGGTTGCTTAAATTTTCTCTTGAATAAAAGTTGAACTCCAGGAAAAGCTTTTCCTGTGCTTGGGAAATTTATAAGGGTTTTCACCAACATTTGGATTCTTTAAGGCTTAATGATGTAGAAACTCCTGATTTGGACTTTCGTTTAGAGGAGGAAAATTAATGGAATATCCCTCTTCTTTACAAGCACTTGTTTTTGTAAATGTTGTAGACACTTACATTCTGTGTGACCTTTATCACTGTCAAATTTAATTGAAAACAAGCCAAAGTGGAACCAAGAGGAAGAGATGTACATACATATGCACACAAAAACACATATGTATATAGATCACGTAAGTTTTGCTTTAGTGGGAAATCTGGTGAAAACTTGAAATGTAAATTCATTATTTCATTGACATTGAAATCAATTTATTATTTCAATACAAAACAATATGAATTTTTAAATAAATCTCAGCGTACAGCTCCTTCTCCACCTGGAGACACAAAATCCACTGAGATCAAACTCCATGTACCAGGCAACACACTCCAATCTTAACCTGGTGTCTTAATCTTAATTCCATAACCTCACAATTTTCCTCAGACTTCCCCCAGTCACATGGGACACTTCCATTCTGAACTGTGTTAAAAACCAAACGAAACCATCACAAGCACCCATCATTGCCCTGGGAACACTTTATGCGGGTGGGGCCTTAAATAAATCAAATACACAATATGGCCAAAGCAACTGAGGTAACTTAAAATCACCAATGCCTTTTAGCTAGCAACTTCTGTTTTAAAAGACAAGGAACCCCAGGATTTTTCTCTCTACAAAGAAAGACAAAAGTAGGTTTTAATACTCAAGTTACCTTAGCTGGGAAAGCGTCACATAGTTTTACTTTTTCTCCTAAAATATGCTTTCTTATTAGACTTTATTTGCCCAAGTCCAAATCCCAAAAGTTTCTTAATAACATCGGAGAGAAGGTTCTGGCAAGTTTTCCAGTACAAGCTACAATTCACTTCTACAATGATGAAGCCAACTCCGAGGAAGATGAAGAAGAAATCAGTTCTGCCTAATAATGACCAGTGGTCAGCCTCGATAAACACAAAACAAAAATTAAAAAATCAAGAGATAAAAAAAGAACTGTCAGAAACATGTGGACAAACATCTGACCAAACAGAGAAATACATCAAAGCTCAAAAGAAAACTATTTATAACTATCTTACCAAGAAGAATGAGTCAATGCAACTGGAAACTAAGAGGAAATCTCTTTGTTTTTTGAGAAACTTTTAAATAAAACCCTGAAGCTGAACAAAAGATTATGAGGTTCAAATCAAGTTGGTTTAAGCAACTCAGATTAAGAACGTTAAAAGCACTGTACTTAGTTACTATTTTTCACATTGTAGTCCTGATAAAATGAAAATAGGATTATGAGGCAGCCCCAAAATAACCCAAAGGCTTTGAAACATCATGTTTGAATTTAAGCAAGAATTTTTTTTAAATTGCAAAGACTATTGCTTATTAGCTCCATGGGGCATGTTTATTCAGATAGAAACGCTGTATGCCAAATTGACCTAATTAATTTCCAGTGTAACCCTCTGTTGAGACAAGTTCTAAATGACAGTTGTGATATTTTCTGGGGTCCTGTCATTCTGTTGTTATCATATTTCCCCCCTGTAATCAGAATAGTGAATTTTTGTCAGTCAGAAAAAAAGTCAGCCTTGATTAAAAACTATGATTTAATGACACATTAAAACACACATTAAATGTTTAAATCTTATTTCTATAGCTCTGTGTGCTTGAATTTATGATTTTAATATAACTGACCTACTGTTGATTCCCATCTAGCGGGCTTTGCCTGTCTGTCTTAGTATCTTGGTATTTCTTTTAAATTGATGTTCATGAAGACTTAAGTTATTGATTTTCATAAGCATCTTTATGTTATGTACAATGTAGACACATTTATTCCAACACTGTTATTCCACTAGCAAAAACTTTTTTTTCAGTACAGTTTATTTCATTCCAAGAATTGGTATAATCTGTTCTGGTTAACCTCTTGTTTCCATAAATTGTGTATGCTCAGAGAGTTTGCCAGTATTTGTTCTGCTATGCCAGCATTTTTTTAATCAGATCAAGGATTAACTATTTGGCCCCACAATGTTTCAGAATTATTCTGCTTCAGGCATCTTATCTCTAACCAAAACTGACATAGGTTCCCCAGAGACAAGGCAAAAGCAGAATCCAAGATTCTTGGCCTTTTCTACACTACTGTTGGTGGTGTAGATGAGGTCAGACTGTTGTAAGGGCCACTTAAAGTGTGTGTCAGATCTTCCTCTGAGTATAATGTACTGTCAAACAAAGTGATAGTGTTTAAATTGTAAGTCTAGCAAATTAGGATTCCAATTGAATTAACATATTAAAAGGTATAATTTTTTAAAAATCTCAATTTACAAACTAAAAAGTGTATCTATTAATTAAATTTACAGAAGGGGACAGCATCCTATAATAAAAAGAATTACAAGAACAAGTTGAAATTGTAAACCCTGGAGTGACATGTGAAAATTCAGCTTTTACATTTCACTCATTCATCACCTCCACATTTTCACTTCCCAACATAAGGAACTAAAATACAGACATTTTAAAGGTTTCTCACTTCTTTCATAAGATATTCTAAAATTATTTATGCTCCAGTTCCATCATTATTCATTCTGTAGCACTAACAAACAGAAAAGCATCCAAGATCACTTAACATGTCAGTGACCCATAAATCCATGGGTCCTGATGGGA
>NW_010143302.1:0-1586 GCF_000699245.1 Pterocles gutturalis
CCCAGCTGATCGGACACTTGTCCATGCATGTCTCTGCTCATCTATCCCTTGCTTCTTCAGCTTCTCCATGAAGCTCTTTTCAGAGCCAGTATGGAAAGCATTCCTGAAGTCTAGGTGTACTTGCTGTTTCCCAGCTTTCTGTCACTTCTGTCGTCACCATGGTCTTTGAAAAATTATGAAGAGTGACCTCAGTAGCCCATCTCCCATCTACCTGGGGACTTGGAAGTTGCACCATATCGGGGCCCATCAGGGACTTGTGCATCTCCGCTTTGCTGAAGTGTTCTCTAAGCTCCTCCTCTGCCAGCTGATCCCAGCAGATCCTCCTGCACTATGTGTACAACTTCTTTGCCCCAGTCTTACCCCCTGGTCTCCAAGAGCTGCAATTTCTGAAGCTGGTCTTGCTAGGATCTTCATGCCCCAGGAGGACTGTCCGGCTGTCTGGCTTTCCCTGGATTCCCTGTGCCTGTGGCATCCACCATCAGTCCCACCAGCTCTGCTCAGCTCCCCGTGCCACTGCGGTGAGGCTAGAAGTGCGTGTGCTCTAGCCAAAGAGCAGTGGTCAAATTGGGAAGACAACCTCTTGTCCTGGGACAGGGAGAAAGAGCATGAACATGGGGACAGAGTCCAGGTATAGAGTTTCCAGCTTTTTCGTGGCAAGTCAGTGGTTTGTGGTTTTTGCATTGCTCGGTGTGCCTCAACACCTCCTGCTGCATGTGCCTTCCAACCCAAACCATTCTGTGGTTCTGTGATTCTGAATATCAGTCCTGTCAGTTCCAACAACTGCATGGGAACTGTGGGATGTGAGCGAAACACAATAAACTACTGAGTACAGGTTTTTTGGCGAAGTACTTACACATCCACGAAAGAAAAAAAAACCTAATGAAAAGACAATGTTTTAGCATAGAATTTGCATTTTCTAGCAGGAAAAACTAACTGCATGCAGCGGACTTCCTGCTAGCATCGCAATAACGCACACTGCAGTTATTCCTTGGACAGTTCATGACGGCTCGGTCTGCAGAATGGCAGTCTTGACAGGATGATGCTGAATAAGAACTTTTACTCCCTGCATGCTCTGTTAAGTTAGCCTGTACTTGGTGGCTTTTTGTTTTTGGTTTTTTTCTTGATACCGGCTTGCAATCGTGTTACAAGTTACAGGTGCCTTACGTGAAAGGGAAAGAAAAACCATGTTGAAACATGAAGCCCTTTGTTACTCTCGTGAGCACTTATTTCTGGGACTAACCCCATGAAGTTGCTTGAATCATCACTCTGCAGCCAAGTTAGAAGTTACCCCCATGAGTCAATTTACTCCCGAAGGTACACCAGTTTTGGCATTGCTAAGGGTGATATTGTTGTTCTGAAGAAGGCAGTCCATTTTGCTTTCTCTCTCAGCACCTGCTCCTCAAGAAATAGAAGGCGGCTCAGCTGGAGTGTTTGGCCAAGTGTAGCTCAAATGATAGTTTGAGAGTTAGGGCATTACTCAGTTTAAGCAATAGCATCGCAATCTCTATTTAATTCTTTTAAAGAATCCAAGCCTTCTCTTGGGTCAGACATCATCAATGTTGTGGTTTAACCCTGGTGGGCAGCTA
>NW_010143303.1:0-26777 GCF_000699245.1 Pterocles gutturalis
ACCCAGGTCATTCTATGATTCTATGATTGCTTAGCTAACTCAAATCCAATTCATAGCTACAGTTATAGCATAATAATATACTGTGATATGAATACTTATTTCATCGGAACCCTCCCCTCAGAAAAGCAGAGAACAAATAAAATAGAATAGACCAGACTATTTCACTTGCAAGGGACCTACAGCAAGCGTCTAGTCCAACCGTAAATAATACTTAGTATGCAGGTTTTCCACATTAAATCTGTTATTTCATGTCATATTATAAGAAAAAGCATTTGAATCTCCTATTGAGGGGTGTATGAATGTATTTCTTCTTTTCAACTGTCCAACAGATGTTATCAAAGTAGTATTCCATAATTACTATTTAATATATTTATATCATTTTAGACAATGCAAGGTAGTATTTTTGTTTCCCATATTAAAGTGAGGGTCTGAGATGGAAAAATAAAAATCTTGGTTGCCAGGAACATAAGCCACAGTGAGATACTAAATACCTGGATTTTTTTTTTTTCCTAGAAATCCAAAAATGAAAACGTATTTTATAATCGCAAACAGACTGCTGTGGGGAAAATACTTAGGTAGAATGCAAATCTACAAAACTGAACATTTTTAGTGCTTATTAGTTTCATCTTGCTATATCTAATCTCTATCAATATTTATAATTGTCTTAGTGTTCCAAAATACACTATTCTTAATTGCCTTGCTTGCCAAAATCAGTAAGAACGTTGTCTGTAGTACACAGCAGAATAGCTAACACATATCACAGTCTGAAGATATTTTTTTTAGTTTACAGTTGAATGAACATTGAGCAGGTGTTTTTAGTATGCCAGTATGTTTTTATATGTTTTTATAGTTATCTTAAATTGGATATTTTTTCTAAGACTACAACATAATTTAAGATATCTGATTTTGACACGATCATGCCAGCTCCTTTGAAGATGGAAGAGGATATTGCACTAGATTCCAATTAGAGGTTCGACTGGCTGTAATAAGGTTCCCTAGTGAGATTTACACCCAAAGGAGAGCAAGGATTGATTATTCTGCAGTATCAGCATGGTAATTTAACTAATCAAGTACTGAAAACAATTTGCTGACTTCGTTGATTTTGACACAGATAGTATTTCACTATTAGTTATTGCAAATTTTGCTAGTTCAGTTAAATAATGTGAACTGCTTAGTTGTAGTGACAAATTTCTTGTTTGACTTAAGATTTATAATCTGGAATTTACAAATGGAAGCTGGTGTTTGCTAATTTTTTTAAGGCAACATGTATCCACATCTTCTTCCTGGGAATACTGGGGATAGCTAGCAGGCAGTTAGCCTGGAAGCCTGAGCTCTGCTAACTCCATTAACATGGAGTTCGTTTCTCACTCCACGCTGACAGGGAAGCATCCGGCACACTAGTCACATTGTTTTTTTTTTTTTTTCAGGAGCAGCTATTTTTCCATGCTCCTGCCTCTGGCTTTGAGTGCTATGGAAGGGAAAAAGGCAAGAAAGGAGAACAAAGAACATTTCCTCATTGAAACAAAGACCATCCAAGTTACTGTGAGGAACAGCATTATTTTTGGAAGGAAAAGCATCCCCCCCAAACAAAACATGAGCTACAAGCATGTGATATCCTAGGTTCCCCATCACTTTTTTTCCACCATAAATGTCACAGGACTGGCCAATAGGCCAGGTTGGATGAGGCTTTGAGCAACCTGGTCCAGTGGAAGGTGTCCCTGCCCATGGCAGGGGGGTTGGACCTAGATGATCTTTAAGGTCCTTTCCAACCCAAACCATTCTATGATCCTATGAATACTAGCACAAAATTAATTCCATGGAAAAAGCGTTCTGCGAAACCTCTCCTCATTTCTCAGCATATGCCAAGACAAAGGGTGCGCTTAGCCTTTTCTGCACCCTCCCAGAGCCTTTTCTGGGGACTTTCAAGTTCCTTTCAAGTCTCAGAGCCACAAAGCCTGTGAAAACCACTCAGATTAAATCATACCACCAGGTAGTAAATCATCCTACAGCAAAAAGCCCTCTTAGGCTAGTCACAAGAATAAAACCCAGGCTCGAGAACACTAGATAGTGTTTGGTTTTTTTTAACAGTACCAGATTTAGATGAGGAAATTATAGTGCTCAATTATAGGAGAAGGCAGTGTGGATTTCCTGCAGCATTCATTTGCTGCGTGACTGACAGTTCCTATATAATTTGGGGTGGGAAGAGGAAACCACTAACTAATGAAATATTTGTGGCTGTGACAGATAGCAGGAAAAGCCATGAGGATAACTATCAACAAGTGCTACCTATACTAACAGCTATTTTACTACCTAATGAGGCAGTAATTACAAAACAGATGTCATGAAAAATTTGGGGGGCAGAAACCCAGATGTGATGATAAGCATAAAAGACAGTTTATCTGAAAAGGAGAGGAAGTTTAATTAATAACAAAAAGAAGAACAGCCTAATTTAGTTTGTGAGTAGGTGGTAGTAGTACATAAATCTGTTGAGGAAGTAGTTTGATTCGAGTGACAGAGACTTGGAAGATGCATGCCATATTTGAATACAGAGTTATTAATTGGAATTAAACAGTAGCCTCTTCCTTCACTGTGACACTTCAAGAAAAAATAATCTGACATGTTGTACTGGAAGACATGAAAATTAACTCAAGCTTATACACTGTTTGGAGGAACTAAATACAACTTTACTAGGGTGTCTAGCAAATACAATGAAATATAATAAACTATGAATTCGTTTGAAGCATGCAGTAAAAAACTCTGCTGATCTCTCTTCGAGGAAAGAAACATCAACTCACAGTACAAGTTTTCAAAATAAGGATTAAGTAACACAACATTTATTTTAAGGATCAGAATCCACAGATCCTAAATAAAATAACATTGCCTATTATTGATTATTTGAGTATGGAGGCAGTAATAAATCCCATATAGCACCATTGCCATTCTAAGGGGCCACTAGGGATCATATCTGAACTTTTTGTAGCTAACAATTTTGTTACTAAAAATGAAATGTAAACCTGTTGGCTCTATTTGTTGTTCCTCCTCCTTTGCTGTATCTTTGCACTGACCTGAGGAACACATTCATCCAGTGAATTTCATTTTCATATAAGCTTGGTTTTCAAACAGAACAGTTATCCCAAAGCGCATGACTCAAAAATAGAAACCGACATCCAGTACCATGTTCTGATGTCTTATCCTATCTCACACTATCGAAGAAGTGGGTTGGCTTCTGTACACAGCACTAGATTATTTTGGTTTGGTGTCTGTCCACACTGGAAAAGACTGTAGAAATGTAAAAGGGAGCAAAAGAAGATTGCAGAAGTGCTCCTTTGTTGATTAAAAAGCTTAATCTATTCAGTTTATCAAAGTGAGGACTGAGAAGTCATTTGATCACCACGTGCCACTGCTTTCACATGGTGAACGTGTTTAATCGCAGGGGACTTGCTAACTTTGTTGATGAGAAAGTAATAAAATTAAATTTACTGTATACTAGAGCTAGGTATACTGAAGTTTGAAAGCCCATGCAGTCCCCCAGCAGCCAGGGGAACTCAACATTGCAGTCAGGGAGACAACCTCATGCATTTTCATTTCAGTTACAGCACAGCTGTGAGGTTTTAATATTTTAGTCCTATTTGAGCTCAAGACTTAAAATATCAGTTTGATTTCAGAAATGACTCAAATTGATTTTCATTTGGGCTGTGGTTATGTCACTGATTAAAGGCTACATGTCTGGCATGGTGGCAGATTTACCATCACACTGGAAAACAAGTTATTCTGCTTTAAAGAATCAAGAAAGCATACCAGAACCAGGCTTTTGTGGGAAACTAGGCAGAGAACATGAGGCAAGAGAATCTCACATGGATACATTAAGACCATAACTTTAATAAAACATCAACTTCTGTGCTTTAGCCAGACATGTCTAAGATTCAGGGAGAATATTTCCTTCTCGAGAAACAAAGTATTTGCCACAACAAAAGTCTCTGAACAAAAAGAGGATCCAGCTAAGAAAAAAAAAAACTGGATTATGACAGAATAGCCCAAGTTTGACAGTTTCCACACCTGCCCGCTTTTGGGACTTCCTTCCCCAGCTACCATACAATCACCCTGGCAGCATTTTATCAGCACCGTTATGGTGCAAGCAAGGACTGAAAATGTTTCTCGGGGAAAAATATGTCTTGTATTCTCTTTGCTGTTTGCTTTTATTATTTCATGTCCACTGAGTTTGCAAGAAAACTTTATTCACCATCTCTTAAGAAATTTCTTCACAGTTAACTGAACTGACTCTAATGAATAATGCTGAAACTGTGCATGATCTGCCACTCAAATAGATTTTGGGGTGGCTTTTTTTTTTTTTAAAGACTCACATTTGGGGAGCTTCTTCCCAAGTTAATAGCTCATATCAGCTCAGACAAGCCCTGTTGCAGCCAGGCTGGCTGGAGCTCAGCACCAGGGAGCAGTGGGAGCAACCTGCTCAACACAAAGATGAGTTGAGAGCCCTGAGTGACAATGAAAGGGGCAGGGCAATGTCCCCAAATTCACATCAAAGGTGAGTATGGAAGGAAGGAGCTAATTCAAGTCCAGCCACTCTGGGTGGCAATTTGGACTACACCACAATTGAAGATTTCTTCAAGCCTAGCAATGTTTTTCCTGGACTGTCCTTTCCCTTAAGGGTTTTTTTTAATGCATATGGTGCATTTCTAGTTAAAAGCATTTTAAATGGATATGAACCAGATGTTTGAAAAGGTTATTTGGGTTCAGGATAAACAAACATTGGTCTAGTTACATTATATCAGTATTTTAGACAAAGTCTGTATAGTGCCAAACTCCATTCAAAAATATCCCATTTGTTGCCACCGCAAACTGAATAAGAAAGAATCTAGTAATATTTGTAGACTGGTCTTTAATTTAATGACACCCAAGTTTATAAGATATGAAAAGCCTTCTGCTTATTAGAGCAAATGAGATGTGAAGTATTTGTTGCATTTGTCAAATGTTTGGAGTACTGTAGCCAGAATCAGTTAATGACAGAAAAAAGATTTGAGAATGGTGCTGAACAGATGCAATGGTGGGTCAGGCAGCCTATGGGACATGGCTCTGTGTTAATAGGCAAGGAGGAAAAAGACACATCCAAAGAAACATATTTCCTAACCTCATAGGTGAGCCGACCACATGGAAAGGGTAAAAAAAAAAAGAGCAACAATACATTTCACAAGGGAAAAAAGATTAATTCCGTTGAACTGATGGGTATTTTCTGCTTTCTATTCTAGCACACCCCCTTATGAAGTACACTAATACCTCCTTTATCAACTAGTTCAGCTCTCCAGGGAGGGCAGGTGGGACTCTTCCTTGCCTAACAAGGCTGATCTTCCCTGGCAGAGAAATCTGCCTACCTGGAGCACTTTCTTTGGCCATATCTCAAATTCCACAAACCTACAGGTCTTTGCCTTACAGAGCAAAAGTGACTTGGGATACCAGTTACAGTGACAGCAGTGACACCAAGATACTCTTCCATGTCTGAAAAGGAGAATGAATACGCTGCAGTACAGCACAGTGACACCAAGGAAAGGAAAGCAAACCTGTGCTAGACATTGCCATTCTTTTCTTCATCGATAAGGCAGCCCACAGGTGCTTGGGGAGAAGGGAGAAAGATAACTTACCCATCATTTGGGGGTTTGTGTGTCTCTTCCCAGGGGTAAGAGAGGTGGGATAGGATAGCAATACGTTAACAGCTGCTCTTACTTCTTAAGCATTCCAAAAAAAAGTCTGGAAATTACATTTTTTTTTTCTTTTTACCCTATTCTGTTTACATTTCCTGGAAATGGAAAGCATGATTTCTTCCTTTGGCACAGCTACCAAGCAAGTAAGAGAAAAAAAAAAAACAAAAAAAACAAAAAAAACCAAACTAAGCATTGATTTAGTTTCAGTTTTTCTCCCAGAACAACCTTACAATCAGCATAAAAATAAAATACATTTACTTCACTTTTTTTTTTTTTTTTTTTAAACACCCCTTGAGTGAAAACAAACAAAAAGCATTCCAGGAACAGCAAAACCCAATGAAGTCAGTATCCCAGGAGATTTGTATTTCTGAGTGGATTTTCTGATGTTCAGTAACTGATGGATGCTGATGGCTTCCCCTCTGTAAGAGTGTTAACAGGGTTTTTCTCCATCACCCAGCTGTCAAATCCTGTGCCATTTGCAGGAAGGTAATTGTTTTTAAGACCTCTGCCCCTCTGCCAAATGCCAGTAGAAATGACCAGTGGTTCAGAAGTTAATTGCAATAGTCTGACAGACACACACACACGCAACATGGCCCCAAAAGTGTAATTTCCTTAGGAAACAAAATGAAGAAACCAGTTACATTTAATTTAGGTACCTGAGAATAAATACATGACCTCATGGAAGAGGAGACTAAAAACAAAACAGAAAATCATTGCAAGAGTAATTAGAGTTTTACCTGGTGGCTAAGATTGACACACACAACTGGGAGCCTTACAAATAACCTTTCTTTTGCCTCAAAACAAGCAGCTGTCACCTCCGAGAGCTGCTTACCCCAGTGACATGAGCAAAGGGTAGCTGGTTATTGATTCCTTTAATCACAAACCTAGGTTGTGAATAAAATGTCATTCTGATGTGCTGATAACAACTACTGAGCTTTAAAAAAAAAGGCTACTTTCAAGGGTAGAGAGGGATTAGAGGGGGGCTGCAATCACGATAACGTAACAACTGGATCAAGGACAACGTGCGACTGTTGCTAGTGCTTAACTCCTCAACTATAAAGTACCTTTCATGCTAGGAAAGAGCTCCATCTGCTGTTCCGCCCACAGAAGTGCTCAAAAGCCTCAAAAAAAAAAAAAAACAAAAAAAAAACCAACCAAACCAAACAAACCAAAAAAAAAAACCAAAACCAAACCAAACAAAAACAAACAAACAAAACACTCCACAGCTGCTGTTTTAGAGTCTTTGTAAAGATAGAATAAATTCAAGCTTGACTACAAAATTAAATCCCCTTTTGTACACATTTAAATACTCCTTTTATCTTGCTGGGATGGAGCATTAGAAAATGAAAAAAGATTAAAGTAGTGCTGAGAGGAAGATGTTCCTATCTGTCAAACCACCATCTGAAATGGTGGTGTGGGGTGTTCTCAGCTCCTCCTAAAAAAACTCTCAGATGATTGGAACAGAAATCTGTCTGATGTCCTGTGCCGTAGGCTTTGCCCACCTTTTTAGAGTGTGCTCCAAGGCTTTTACAGCATAATATGTCCACTCTTGGGTGCTTTTTCAGTCTCTCCAGTGGCACAGTCATCCCACTGAATACTTAGATAGAGTCGACAGTTTGCCATGAATTTTATGACAAACTTTTCCCTTGCAGCCAAGAAAAAAGAGTTAGGAAACAGGGCTACAATGCCCTTACTCTTTCCAACAGAAAGACATATTCCATCTTCTGCTGCACTGCAGTCCCTAACAAAATCTGGAAAAAAAAATTAAACATGTATGGGACATGTGTCTTTGAAAGGCACCTTCCACAGAGGGACACTACACAACTTCTTGGGGACTGTTACTTGGAAGACTGCAGCCACCTGTGAGACTACCAAAGAGGAAAACAAGGGTAAAATCAGCTGTGACATTAGATCACATCACATCAAGCAGACTGTGTTATACCAGTTAGTGACAAGACAAGTACAAAAGCCACTCAGGACAGAATAATTTTATTCTTCTACCCATTCACCTGCATGAGAGGACTTGTCCTATCAGGAAGAGCAGTGGAGAAGGCCCTTTTGCTACTTATGTACCAACTACCTTCGTCATTTGCCTTTAACAGCCTCCCTGGATCTCCTTTTATTGTCATTTATTCTATACCAGAACAACATCTGTCACATGGCATTCAAATACAAAGCATCTGACATGAATAGGATCAGTCTAAGTACTACAGAGGCTGGCAGAAAGAAACAGGATCCTAAAGGCTTAATTTACTTGTCCATAAATTGCAATGGAGATGAAGGCATGCCAATCTTTTATACCACTCCACCAGCCTGCTGGCAAAGGCAAGATAACTTAGCTGAGCACCTTAAATCTTTCAAGAGGAGCGAGTGGTGCACTACTTGCACTTGCGTGCTAGAAACCAAGTACCACCCTGCTGGGAGATCATACCCTCTTGAGGAAGTGGATCTGCTTGCTGGACAAGGGCCTGATTTCCCAACTGCTCCTTGAAGTAAGATGGGCTGAAATCCCAAGGTAAAGAAAACTATAATCTACTTTTAAATGCCCAGCAGACAGCACGAGAGAGGTGGATCTGTAGGGAGCATTTGACAAGTAGGTGCCCTCTAAAAATGTATGAAAACCCAGCAGTTTTGACCACCCACCTGGAAAACTGCAGTACTGGTTCACTGCATTCTGCTGCAGAAAGTAACATCACTCCTCTCTTGCTTTTCAACAGTCTTCTCAGCTAAGAGCTCCTCAGCAAGGAAATCAAAGTAGCACAGCAGCAGTTTATGAGCAATTACCTATTCTTACAGGCCTGTGAAGGAGGACCTTGATACGTGTTGCATACCTTCTCCTTGGCCATTTCAGGTATTACAGGGCTAGCAGGATGGCTTTACAATGGGAGCTAGTCTCAGTGCAAGCACCACTGCCCAAGGTCTCTGGGAGAAAATCCATTTCAAGAGCTGGCTTCATAGTGAATTACAGGAGAAGGAAAATGTTTTTGTGGCTCCTGACAGCTTCCTCTGAGCATAAGCACCACAATAATACATAAAAAAACCTGTATGAGGATTTCCCCAAAGCAAAGACCATTGCAGCACATAAAGCAAAAGAACATACAGAATTAAGCCTGTTTACAATATTTGTTGTCCCTCTTTAAAGGCAGCAAGATGGCACAAAGGCCAGTCAGGTGGAAAAGAAAGGGACAGCAGTCACACTGCTCATTAGCATTTCCCAGAGCAGCACATCTAACGACTTCGCCAACCTGTGTTCTGCAGGAGAAGGGAGGGGTGGAAGGGATGTCCTGTGTGGTACAGCCCAAGTCAAGGCAGAACAGACAGATGTCAAGCTGAGCACCTCGCTCTGCCATCACTACACCTGAGGTCAAACTAGCTTTTCTCGCATGTCTCCAGAGGGTGCTGGACTTGGGGTCTGGTCCCAGGGAGTCATATCACCTCTCCCCTGTTGATCCTACTGTGATGTATTTTGCTGTTCCCAGAGGAATGATGAGCTTTTGTCCAAGAGACTGATCTAAGATTCAACAGCTCAAGCTATAATTCCTAGCTCGCGTCCTCCCTGGGAGATTTTGGGTAAATCACTTTGTGGCTTTGGTTTAATCCTCCATCATGATTACTGGCACTTTCTTTCTCTGCCCAAAAGCTGGCCAAGCAGTGTGCAGATCTCATCTCAGTGGCTACTGCTGCCTTGGAGCATGCACAGCACCAAACCGACAGTCCACGAAGCTCCCTCAGAGTGACAGTGTGCTCCTTAGATCAATCCTGTAACAAGCTCATGTAATACCCTTGGCGATTAGCTATCCTCTTCCTGGGTAGAAGATAGATCATTCAATTCCACCAGGTAAAACCTACAATATCTAAAGGTTATTCTTCTGCAGGGGAGTTTTTGAAAGATTTGCTATTAAGAGAAGGCATATGCAATGCCGCAAGAGAGCAGATCACTTTGAATGACAGACTGGAACACACAAGGGTATAACCCTCTCCTGTAAGTGTGGTGAAAATGTTTTCACCTACAGGAATAACAATTCTTGCAGCTTAAGATTTTTTTTTTAATTATTTCAAAACCTGAGAAGCAGGGCTGGTTAAGTAGTTCAAATAGCTAAACTCTCCAGTGTACAAGGCTATCATTTTAGATAATGAGACATCTCTCCATTTTCCAAAAGGTTAAAGCCAGACTATAAATTCTGCATCTAGAAGCCCAGGGAGGCTTCTCCTAATAGCCCCAACAGCCATCATTTCATTGTCTGGAATGCATCAGGATCAGTTAATGCTGATGAAGTGCAAGGCTTTGTGTTCAGAATAAAAGCAGGAGCAGGTGAGGCTTCATAACCTGAAGTTCCAAAAGAGTTTTCTGCAAACAAACTGCAGGAGGGGAAAAGAAGAAACTAACTGCCACCAGCTACAATGAAAACAGTAAATGACTGCTACAAAACATTTGCCAAGAGAGGAATATACAAGGTCATTATCATACTATAAATTGCATGAAGGGTAATCTCTGCAAACTAGACTTTATGGGCCAATCTGTGCTTCCCAGAGCAGGTGGCAATGCTGCTCTTTATGTTCTGGCAAGCCATAGACATGTGCAACTCCAACAGCACACACTGCTGCTGGAAATCAAATGCACAAAGATTTGCATGGCTGATTTTCTGCTTCACGCCTTGGCAAGGACAGCAGAGACGAGCATCTTTGCCCTGCTGACCACTCGTGACAAGAATTTACTCGGCAATGGAGACCCTTAGGTCGCCAGATGCAATCAGCCATCTGTTAGCTGCTAGGCTGCAACCAGGGAAAAAAAAAATTAAAGAAAGGATAGAGAATCTGCAGCTGTGCTGCAGATTTTTTTCCTTCCCAACAATAGAGGGCATCAATCCTCCATCCTGTCTGCAGCCCTGCTCTGTCACAAGCCTAGTGGCACATTCCAGAGTGTCTCAGCTCTCCCCACAACAACAGGCAGCGATTTTATTTCTAAGGAGCAGCATTTTACGTTTACTACTTTACCCAGAAACAAAAGAGGTAGAGGACTAATGGTGGCTTCAGGCAGTTAAATTGACACTACTTCTCCTTTGTTAATGACAATGATTTTTTCAGGTTGAAATACAGAACTGCTTTTGCACAAGGCATACATCCACAGAAGAGCTATTTTAAAAAATCCACCAGGCCTCTAAGCAGACTTTGCTACTTCAACAGAGCTCAATCTCCCACTGTGGGACACAGAGGCTCTTTCTTCTCCCCTCCCTCTGGGCTTTGAGTCCATGAAGGGGGCTCTGCAGGCTACCTGGCCTCCAGTAAGACAATTAAGTCCTCAGAGCACTGGGTATTTTGTCACCTATGGACTACAGTAAACCCACGCTGCTCTAGCTGATCAGCTCTATCTTGAGTGCATTTGGGATCCCATGGGGAACCCAAGCATTGGACTCCAAAATTCATCAGGATGGAATCAAAGAAAGGACACTCTGCACCCTGAAAGTCTTCAGGGCTTTTGAAGGAAGAAGGCAATAGGGCTTGGCCTTTAATGACACAGTTGTTGACACATGGCCCATATCTTGAAGAAAACCTCTCAAATGTTTAATGTCTTGGTTTGGAAACAATAACAGCATCAGGTCATGTGCTAGAGGTTGTGTCTGCTGTTGATTAAAAAAAAAAAAAAAAAACAACACACAACACACCACACCTAAAAAAACCAAACCAACCTAAAAAACCCAAACAAACCTAATAAAAACCACAGAGGAACAGCAACAAAACCAGGCAGTAGGTCTCCCGCAGCCCCTTTGTTCTGAGGCACCCTGACACCAGTGTGCAACCCAAGTGTCCAGGTGGCAATTTCTGACACAAAGAAACAGAATATGAGTGACAGATCCCTCAAAAAAATCGGTCACATTAGCCTCCTAGCCTTAATGTTCAGGAAAATCTTAAGTGACACAGCCCAGCTCTCAGTTACAGTCACATTAATGTTTTCCCCGAGAGCTCCAGAAAGTAGTCACAAATGCAGTCGAGCGCTGTCACTGTCAGGTGCTCAAGTTCTAGCTCAAGGGAAACAGGTAAAACACATACTCCTTGGAAAATAAGAAATTTTGATTCAAAGTGGCAGAGGGACAGAGGTTCACAGTAAGCTCAGCAAAACACAGCATATGATCCTGCTCTGCATAAAGAGATCAGTAACTGCTACATATATAATTTATGCTACTGAGTCAGCCATGGCCCAAATTTGCAGTTTTGACTATTAATGAAATTTTTTTTTTAATGCATGAAAACAAAGTACACATATCTAGAAACAATACCAGTAAATAGATAATTTGGGTAAAGCTTTGAAGTGGTCAAAATTATTAGGTCCCATTTTCTACTGCCAGGAATTGTATTTGAAATCAGCCAAAGCTTTGTTGAACTAACTGGTGTATCTGTTTTCATTTTTCAGTTAGCATGCTAGCTATGAATAAATAATCAAGGTGCCATTTATTTAAAAACACAGTTATCATCTCTCCCTTGGAAGCCCCCCATAGGGTGAACATGAAGCTCTGCTTGTCTGTTTGCCTTGCATTAAAAAACCTTGTGTCAAAATACAAAGATTAGAGCAGGTGACCAAAACACATCTATTCCCTCCCTGCCCCATCCTCCCCCTGCCAATTACCACACCAATAGAAATTATCATTTATTCATGTTTTCTTCAGAAGATTATAAGTGTACTGAAACTCTCAATGTTGAAACCAAGCATCCAAGCAGAAAACATGATTCTCTGTTGCCCCGCCACCCCAGACAAGTCTACACTTTCAGATTTTTTGTTGAATCTAGGTTTTCAGAGAAAGCATTTCTATGCTTTTGCAAGGAAGAGTATGCATTTATCTACAGAATGCTACTCTTATTGAACAAGTGTTTGAAGTGAAAAAAATCTATCTCTGCCAGCTGCAGGGTGCTCTCCCAGTACAGAGTGTTCACATTTGCAACTGGACAGTCCTGTTGCATAGATAGCAAGAAAGGAAGTGTTTTGGGCATGGCTGCTGTTTCAGGCCATTAGCAGAAACCCATCATTATGGTTGTTCATAACCAGTGGCTGATCTGAGCACTGTGTTCTCAGTATTTGATGGGAGGGGAACAGATAGGAGTAGGAAAGTAATAAGAGTTTTCCTGTAATCCATACCAGGGCCTATACAAGTAGTCTGATACATCTGCAGAATCAGATTTGGGATTTTTTTTTTTTCTGCTCCTTGTATCAGTTTAATTTCACCACTGTATCAATAGAGAAATGCAAAGTCTAGTCTTCATGTTCAACCTCACTTTCTACCACGAATTACCACTCAGCATCGATTAGAATAGCAAACTACTATTCCAAGAATAGGGCCCATGTTCTAAATAGACAGAAAAAATATTTTTAGGGGAATGCATTCTCATCTAGAGGACAACATTAACAACCTGATAATTAAGGTTGAGATTTCCCCCTATAAACAGAGCTTTAAACCAGCTATTTGAAGATGCTGCATCATATAGTTCTGGAGACCAGCATCTTTTCAAGCTTTCATGGGAGCCTGGCAATGCTAAATAACAGCTCAGCATGTATTCTGAACAGAAGGTAGACTGACCAAACACAACATTCAAACACAGGCACAGGTCTTCGTGTCAAGGGAAGATATGCCCATTCTACAAAAGCAATAGCAGGTGCCATGAAAGGGCCACCTAGTGAAGTCACCAGACAGAAGAACTAAAAGCTTAACTCAAGGAAGTACTATTATTATTACAATACTAAATAAATTTATGTCTCTGTCACATACTAGGGAGAGTGCCAAAACAGGCTGAGGGACAAAATAAATCCATGACGAACAGGCCCATTCATGGCTTCCAAAATACAACACGTAGAAGTGAATAAGGAAAAACCCCAGAGCATTAGTGGCTGGACATCGCTGGCCCCATCCCTAGAGGTGTTCAAGACCAGGCTGGATGAGGCTTTGAGCAACCTGGGCTAGTGGAGGGTGTCCCTGCCCATGGCAGGGGGGTTGGAACTTGATTATCTTTAAGGTCCCTTCCAACCCAAACAATTCTGTGATTCTATGACAGCAGAAGGATCACCATAGTTTCCCTGCCTGCAATGCACCATTGCTGTCAGGAGCAGGGGGGCAGGTTGGGTGCATCCACAGTCCTGAACCCAGACAGCAGCACCAAGGGCCTCATGGTCCATGTTATCCCATGCTGGAACTGCTCAGGCTGTGGCTGAGGTCTTTGTGCTAGATGCCATCACTGACCTTTTTCACAACCATCATTCCATTCATAGAATCATAGATTGTTCTGGAAATTGTTCTTCACCCAACTTACTAATTACACACTCCATTGATCACCTATAATTACGATCTGAAAGGAAATTCTGCACCCTAGCAATTTAGCTGGTGTTTCTTTTTTAAAGTCAACCATTTCCACTTTAATGAACCTCAGTATGAAGCTGCAAAACCTTGGAGGGAAAGGCTACAGACATGAAAATGAGTGCTTGCTGTCTCATTAACATTTTACTTGCTTGGCTAGGAGTCCTTTTGTTACAGGAAGCTAAGTGTTTTTATGGCCAACTCTCCTGAATTTGTAATAATATCCAATATGAATGTAAGTGATTTCTGCTTTTAAGCTACTGAGCCTCTAAATAATCTCCACTACAGCTAATGTATCCACAGTCAATGTGCAGCACTAGCTAAAATACAAGTAATTGCTGCCTTGGCTAGCTCCACAGCACAACTCTAAACCTGACATTTGGCAACTGTTAGTATTTATAGCTGGATGGATCCAACTTGTCAGATATGGTCTTCCCGAAAGCAAGAGTATGTCTGGAGCTAAAGTTTTCTTTCTGGTCAGTAAAAAGTTAATGTCAGGCCGAGCTAAGTCCACAGCAAACACAAAGAGTTTTTCTGCACAAGGAGTGCAGAACATGGCCATGACACATATTCCTGGTCTTTTCTTGAAGAAACCTACAGCCTAGATTTAACACAACATTTAAAAGGAGAGTCTTAGGGAACCACAAGGAATACAAGGCAGTAAAACCTACACTTAAGACATTTCTGAGAAATGAGTATAGCAGGTATTTCGGTGAAATTTAACAGTAAATAAATTACTGTTAAGACTCTCAGCGTAGTGGCATCCCTCATGGCTGTAACCAGCTGAAACAGCTGTCCCATGGCTCCAAAAATAATTCACAACATAAAAACAGGTCAAATATAAAAGTGACAAGACAGCTACCTCTCAGTGAATGAATCTGTGTGAGAAATGTGCTTCTCCTAAGCCTTGCTCTCACCTTCTCTGTGGGCAAGGGGTTCTAAACAAGAACCAACCAGATGAGGGTGAAGAGGGTCAGATAGAAGACGGGGCTGCCAGTCCACTTCCACCGGCAGGCAAGAGTACCAAAAATGGTCTGGACATGCTCCTTTCCAGCCACCTTATTACAGTGATGAAAGGTGTAAAGGAGGTGGGTGAAGAACAGAGACCAGTAGCAAGGTCAACAGGGTGAGGACTAAGAGGCAGAGACACCCACAGAATTTGAAACTGGTAATTAATATTTCTAAATAGGACTGTTAGCTGTTCTCTCCATCCTTCCACAGAAGCCAAGGCCATTTTGGTTTCTAAAAGCTCTCTCAGACACACATTATTTGAATTCAAAGACAAAAGCAGCATGTGACATAGGCCATCTGATTCAAGAAGCTGGTAACCTACCACAAGTGACGCATCAGTGCTCTTCAGACACCAAAGGACCAAGGAGAGAACCTTTCTGCACCCAAGCAAGATTCCCCTCTGCTCAAAAAGCTGCTCTCAGGGCAAGGTGCCTCCTGCTCAGGACTTGATGTAACCCATTCTCTACAATGGATGCCTTTAAGCCACTCCCTCAGAGGGCAGGACCAGCCCCACTCAGACCTCCTAATGGGGTCTGTGCCACCCATTACAGGAATCTGTTAAAAACTTTCCTACCTCCTTCAGTGATGCTGGAAGTCAACTTTTCCTTAGAGGATTTCATTTCTACAAGCTGACATTCTAAGACAGGGCAAAAATGAATTGCAGGAGAGATTATTTTCTGCTCACACTAGTGTACATTATTTTCTTTCCATTTTCACCATTTCTTATATCACTATCCCTTTGAGATCTTATCTCCTCTTTAGCTTTGTTTATACTGTATGGGCTCAAGTCTCTTTTGTTTGAATGTGTGAAGTTTCATGGGAAAACAACAGAAGAATGCCCGTCATGGTGGATTCTTAGCAGCCCAAGTCAAACCTGTCTTCGGAGCTTTGGGTTGAAGTGAATATTGATGGGCTAGCTAGCACAAAAATATTGTCACTGTGAAAACTTGTTTTACTCAATAAATCACCATTCAAAGAACAGAGAGTAGGTGCCAGCTTGGTCCTATGTACCTTCACACTGGCCAGGCATTTGAAACATTGAGTGACCTCACGTGCATTAGTTCCAACAACAGCTGGGAAAACAAATAGCCTCATGGAGACCAAAGAGAAGTCTAACTAGTAGCCTGTGATTGTTTCCAGCAGTAGCAGGAGCTGGGAGAAAAGATAGAAGACTGGCATGCTTCTTTCTCAAATGGGCTCAGTTTCATCAATTCGTGGTAGTATTTCATGAACATGGGATGCTCAGAAGGGTTGAAAGATTTGGTATGGAAAATAAATTTTTCACTGAAGACTGTGTGTCAGAGCATAAATTTAATTAATTACCAAATTCGCACTTTACCTAATTTTATAAAAATAGAAAAGCAGTGAAAAGCATTTTTCAAAATGTTGGTTTCAAGACACGTATGGGATCTTAGGCATTGTGGACAAAGTCACGTTGAGTCAAAGCTAAAAGTGACTCAAACATCAGCTACTGAACAGAAACTTTTCTCCTATGAACATTAGTGCATCTCTTTTCCTGTCTTAAACTGAGACACTCTTTTTTCTTATTAAGATGGTTTTCTAGAGTCTCTCCCCATCTTCAAGAAGAGTTCTCCTAGAGATTGTTCTCCTAGAGTTCTCCAAGGCAGACTGGCTCAGGTTCTCCTCCTGCATCTTGACCACCTCACTGTGCCTAGAATGGGACAAGGGTCTCTTATGCACACCTGCCATAGCTAGATTAGAGTTTTGAAACTTTTGCCAGATAATCCAGACCTTGTGCTGTAATTCAGGGAACAAGTCTGAAGTCCTAAGAAAGTCCAGTGCTACAGAACAAGAAGGGAAAACGGATTCAAAGAGCAGATTGTTATCTTTGTTATTTGATTTCAGATGTTTCCCTGACACAATAAGCAGTACTACGTGAACAGGACCTTACACAACACTGCATGAGAGTACAACACTGATTTGCCCTATGGCTATTGAGGTCCAGGAACCTCAATTTCAAAAGCTTGACAGCATAAAATTGTGCAGAAACCAATAAACACATCCCCAAGAGTTCTGATACAAGGTTTTACAAGAGGCCAAGAACTTGTCACCCACAGCATACAATTTCAGATAGATATATCATCCTGGAAGACTCCCAATGCCTAATTTAAAGACCTTCTATCACAGTCATCCCACTACAGCATCACAAATTGTTCCAGCAGCTACATGTTCTCACAGAAACTGTTTTGCCATTATTTGCTACTGATAATTGACTAACTTCAGATTTCAGCCTTTGGCCTGTCTTTCAGAAAACTCTTCCTTATTTAATCTATTGTGGGTCAAACCACAAAAAGGTGGCAAAACGTGATCCTTCCCCAGAGTGAAATCCATAATGGATTAAGATGCGTAGGGGTAGACTCTTGTCCCAAAATGATACAAACTGCTGGTATGCAGCAGAAGGCTAATCAAGGTGAAATATCACTGAACTTCAGTCCTAAGAGTGCAGATTTAGAGATCTGAATCCCACATGCATCCTGGATCAGGCATTTTAGTAGCTGGAGGCTTTATAGGCTCTATGATAGCCATTGATAGCCAATGGTAGCCATTGATAGCCATTCCTTAACTTTCCTCCTGGATTACATCAACAGGCTAATTTCAGCTTTAATCTTCCTTCCTGTACCCCATTCTTGCAGTTGTCTTTGAAAATTTAAAATGTATGGATTTACTGGGAAGAGAGAGACACACTACTGCCCCTGTAAAATGCATAGCAACAAAATCCTGAGTGGGCACAGTAAGATCCTCCAACTTTTTTTTTTAGATATTAGAAATTATGTTTATGATGGGATTTTCAGAAGACTAGAAGGGGAGATTACATGTATTTTCTTGGTGACTTTTTCTTCCCTTCGTAGATGGCTTTTTTGTCATAAAGAAACCGTGAAGGACTAGACATCACTTGCTCTAGAAGCGTGTGGAAGGACATATCTGGAGTTTTCAAGCTAAAAACCCAAACGGAAGCCTTGAAATACATCTAGTGGTGAGAAACTAATTAAGGACATTATGTTCTTTGAAGTATTTTAGCATTAACTTCAGTAAGCTTTGCTACTTCTACCTTTTTTGTGGCATATGCAAGTAAAATGTGATAATCTACAAGAGAAGCCAAGCCTACTTTTCTGCTAAGACAACCAACTTAATGAATAATCAGTGTAAGAATATTAGCAACATTAATGCTTAATGAGTTGAATCTTCTTTGCATCATATCCTCTAGCTTCCCCAGCTTGCTAAATAAAAGTTTATTTATTGTCCTAAATTAAAGGACATTTCTGGAACGAGATATAATAAAATTGCAAAGAAGGAAAAGCTAATCAAGATAATTAAAAAGAAGAATTGTTAGAATAATTCACTTTCACCTGCAGTTGCAGTATAGTTGAACTAAGAGTTTCTAATTAAATGAGAAAGTATGTGAAGTTCAGCTGATTTGCATTTATGGAACTGGAAGAAAATATTACCTTATTAAAGTGAGTTTCAGAAGAAAAGTCATAGCACAGAGGTTGGCCTGACTTGACTTTCTAGTAGATTATGCAGTCATTTATAAATTTGACTGCTCCACAGAGCCAGCTCCTCTGCGGCGCTAAATCAGCATGGTCCCACTGAAGTTAATGAAGCCACATCAATTTATACCAGGTAAGCATCTGCCCACTAATTCTTTCAGTGTATATATTGCTGCACAGAGCAAAATTCAGCTACATTTGCCACTATGTACATCTGAGAAAGATGCCAATGAAAGCCAGCATAACGCTGCTGTGCCCAAATAATCAATTTATCCAGATTTTGCTGGTCAGACAAGGGCTGTAGCACACTGTCTGCCTCCGGTAATTTATTCCTGCAGCTATATACAAGAAAATGAGCTAGAGGATATTTGCTGGCCCTGTTCTTGGTGAAGCCCAAGCCCATGAATACCACTGCTCTCAGTGCTGTACTCAGTACTTGTTAAAACTACCATATTTACCCCAATCCATGACAGCCCTGAAGCTGAGATGACCTTCTAATCCCGCATCACTGTACTGCCTGGATACACATTCTTGGTACACTCTAATTGGGAGGGTATTGAAGGTATTTCATTCTGATGAGGTTAATCTAATACAATTATTGGATTTTAAACTCCTGAGGCAGGAGAAAAGGGTCTTCTGAGATTCAAATAATATATTTCATCTCACAGATGGAGTCCATGGATCTCCATCTATGGAGATCTGCTGCAACATCACAACTACATCTGGATTGCAAAAATTTAAAGCTTCATATTGGCAGAGTATTTACTACGTCTTTTTAAGAAACCAGGATTCAGTCTGTTGAAGAAGCAAGTGCTATTGCAACCAATTTATGCTTTTATTTTGTACAAAACAAAATGACCACTTCTATCACACCTTCGCTAGGGAAGCCACAGCTGGTTTTGGGAGGCATTCTGTGGTCAAGGATTCTGCTGTCCAAGTGGTGTTACATCAGAGACAACAATGACAACAGCAGAGATAACAAGACAACCCAAAAAGAATAGAAGCTTCAGAAAGAGAAGGCTCA
Source organism: Pterocles gutturalis (assembly GCF_000699245.1). NCBI lineage: Eukaryota > Metazoa > Chordata > Aves > Pterocliformes > Pteroclidae > Pterocles > Pterocles gutturalis. The sequence continues at coordinate 19,598 of NW_010143303.1, forward strand.
TTTCCAGCACTGCTTCATTCATTGCAGCTACAGGGCTAAATTAACCTTGCAAAACTGCCATGAAAACCCACCAGGCCAAGTATAAAATTTACTCTACAACTCTGTCATAACAGTGATGAAAAAAAAAAAATGCCATGAAAACCCACCAGGCCAAGCATAAAATTTACTCTACAACTCTCTGTCATAACAGTGATGAAAAAAAAAAAAAACTAATGGCATTCAGTTCACCTGTCAAACTGATTGCTCACTTCAAATAAAGAGCAACAGTTCTGCAGAGCTGTTTCAGCTGACAAGCCCCAGTCACAGCCGTGTCACAGCACAACATCCAGCAGTGCAGCCACTCTAATTACGGGGCTGTTCAGCACAGTCTTTTCCTCAGCTGCTGGGGTTGAGCAGATAGCTAAATGGCCCAGCCCAGCCTTGCTGTTAAACACAGATGTGTCACCAGGTCAAAGGACCTTTTGGCCCCATTGGATTTCAAGAGCATTAGGCTGGCTTCTTTCTATTTGTATTTTAAATCCTTTCAGTTTAGTGTTAACTATGGAATTATATAAGTTCTTGGAAAAATCCATTTTACAAAAACTATGTGGCCTTAATACTGAGCATGCAAGAATCCGTATTTATGTTTTCTGTCCTATGTACAACAGAAACTCTGTGTGCTTTGAACTACCTTTGTTAAGATTAAAAATAATATTCAATGTTACTTAACAGATGAAATACAAATAACCTACAGCCACTAGCACAACAATGATTTATTAAAGCAAGGAAGGCAAAGAAACTCATGAGGTAGGTCACTTTAAAAACCAAAAAGAACGAGGAGGTGGTGCAAGTACCCCTCCTTTTACTTTTATCTGGCCAGTTGTGTCACTGCCATTCAGCAGCACTGCCAGAGCATGGGCAGAAGAAAAAAAAATAAATAGATAAACAAGGAGAAGCAAGAAAAAAAGGGCAAGGAAGAGACAGTAGCAGGCTTCTCACCTGGGCTGGGAGCACCCATATGGGTGATAATTTTCTTTAGTCTCTGGTGTTATACAGGTTGCAGCTGACACAGGCCAGTGTACCAGCACTAAGAAATTGTTCCAGGAGGAGGTCAGTACAGGACATTTTTGGAGTATGTGTACATTAAAATGAAGTTGTAAGGCCAGGAATATGTTGAAGGAAGAGGATGCCTGAAGGGGGAAAACAGAGAAAATAAGGAAATCCTGTATACACAAACCCAGGCACAGCTGGAAAAAGGATGCCATGCTTTACCCGAGATCAAGGTAACCCTTTTAAATAACAACACATCATCCTTCTCTAGTCTTAAGTCAGATATTAGAAGAAAAGACTTCATGAGGCCCTTTCCAGCACCATTCTCTATGAAGCAAAGAACCATTTTCCAAAAATCCATATTATTCAGGATGCATGGAGCTGTTGGGAGGGTTAGTAGGTTTGCTTTGGATGCAAGTTGATTGTGTATGACCTTGGAGAATAGGAAGACCCACAGAGAAGCCAAGATGGCCAAGTTCAGCCTTGTATGTAGTTCACCATACAGCCTGCCAGAGTTAACCCCCTCCACTCTTCTCTTGTAATTGGAATCTTATAACTAGATTTCCAAGTTTGTCCTACACCTCCCTTTATTATTTTTGAACGTATAGGAGGAAACAGGCATTACTTCAAGAAGTTTTGGCATCTTTCTAGACCTGTAAGCCTGATGACAGGCTTTCTAGACCTCCTCCTGATGACAGCAGCAATGTTAGTGCTGAAGCCACAGCTGACACATGTATTACTTAAGTGACAAATGCACAGAATCTTTAGTTCAATAACCTTTGGGTTCGGGTTTTTTTTGTGGGTGTTTTTTTTTTGTTTTTTTGGTTTTTTTTTTGTCTGGATGACGCACATACTTCCAATTTGAAGATACCAGTATTCAAAGTTATTTAACAAGTTGTTTATGTGAGCATATTCCAACCTGTTAGGTGTTTCTGCTACTGCATTGGCAATGACATTTTCATGGTGAGGAAGAGGTCACGTACTGATTCAATTTCCTGATTACAGCACTCAAGCCAACACAGTCAGTATATTAAGGCTGCTTCAATATAATCTCCCTTTTGCCTGGACAGTTATGATGCTTTATCCATGGACATTACTAAGAATAAAATTCACCAGGGAGTAGCAGATACCAGGTAAATGCAGAGGGAAGTTCTAGATGGTATTTTTTTCACTAATAAGTGGTCACAAACATTAGACTTTGCAGAATTAACTAGAAGTGGTGATAAATTTGATAGGCAAGGAGCACATTTTTCATAAAAATACCTATGAAAACCTTAAAGCCATGAGGAGCCTGAACTTCACAGACGACCACAGCAAATGAAGAGGACAGGGGGTTAAGAGCAGGATTCAATGCTGAGACTTGAAGCAGAACAAAAATCAGATAGTCTCAAAGAGCTAATCGGAAGTGAAAGAGGGATTGAGAATCTCAGTCTCAAATCCAGCCTTTGGTAACAGAGGCACCAGTTAGAACAAAAAGGACTTTTAACACTTTCATGTTCTAATACATGTACTGGTGCAAATACACACACATATATAATCACAGAATCACAGAATGTTAGAGATGGGAAGGGACCTCAAAAGATCATCTAGTCCAATCCCCCTGCCAGAGCAGGAACACCTAGATCAGATCACACAGGAACGCATCCAGGCGGGCTTTGAATGTCTCCAGAGGAGACTCCACAACCTCTCTGGGCAGCCTGTTCCAGTGCTCTGTCACCCTCACGTGAAGAAGTTTTTCCTCATACTCAAGCGGAACCTCCTATGTTCCAGCTTGAACCCATTGCCCCTTGTCCTATCACCGGATGTCACAGAGAAGAGCCTGGCTCCATCCTCCTGACACTAACCCTTTACAGATTTATAAACATTGATTAGGTCACCCCTCAGTCTCCTCTTCTCCAGGCTAAAGAGACCCAGCTCCCTCAGCCTGTCCTCATAAGGGAGATGCTCCATTCCCTTATCTTGGTGGCTCTGCGCTGGACTCTCTCCAGCAGTTCCCTGTCCCTCTTGAACTGAGGGGCCCAGAACTGGACACAATATTCCAGATGCGGTCTCACCAGGGTAGAGTAGAGGGGGAGGAGAACCTAATAATAATAATGTCTAACTTATTCCAGCCACTTCCAGAATCCCCTTTGTAATTGGATTTTGCTGTTCCATTTCAGCTCTGGCCAGAATTCTCCCAGGTCCATGCACATTCTTTTGTCCATTCACCTCCCTGGAGTTTCCCATTGCCAACACTACATCTCACCCTGAATTTTGCTCTCTCCCTCCACCCCTTTCTTCCAGAGTCAGCCACCTTTACCCACACACAAGGCATTGCTGCAGGCTCTCCTATTGGTTTTAGTAGTAATAGAGTACAAAACCTTTTAAATAAAGGCTGGAAATGTCTAACCCTCTAGCTACCCCGATGATCCAGCCAGCCACATCATTGTAACGTTATCCCACACAAGGCTTTTAAAACCAGATTTTGATAATGGTATCTAGACATCCCATTATCATCATATTTTTTTAACAGCCTTCCTATTTTATATCCACATTTTTCTTTCCGAGAGGAAGCTATTTCTGATACACACCCTAGAAGTTCTCTTAACAGCATTTCCCTTGTGTATTGAATTAATTCACCCTCCTTGCTTTCTCGTTCCTTGTATTTGTAGGTTTCAAATTATGTCTCTTTCTTTTTCCTGAAACTGAACCTGAACAGACAGTGCTCAAAAAAAGAGGAGAGATACCATCCTGTCAACAAAACTTTTCCCTGACAGACAGGTACATATAAGAGTACATTCAAAGGAATCATACTGAAACTTCAGACACTGGAAGCAGAGGAAGGTGGTTTTCCCATTTAAATTCAAACTTTACCTTCATTGCTAATGTGCTTAGAAGATAGAACAGAAAAAAGAAAAAAAAAATCATGGAGGCACATAATGCTGAATAACTGAAAAGGGATAGGAATGAGAATGAACATCTGATGTCCCTGGAAAAAAGAAATTCAGTGTAGTCCATGCACATTTGGATACATTCCCTGAGAAGCCGAAGTAGAGTCTGGCTAGGAGAAGAACTAAACAAGAGCACATCAAAGTGCAGTTATTGAAGTGCTGCAGTATTCTATTGATTTATGTAGTCCCAACACTAAGTAATTCACTGCAGATTTCCTTAATCTTGTATTTAAGATTAAACTACGTAATAACCATTTCCAGCACAAAATTAGAAGTTCACTAAATCTGTTCTAGTGTACAGTTTGCTCGATGCTTTCAGAGAATTTTAAAAAGACTCATGGGCTCACAGCTGTGAATGTAACCCCCATTTTAACGTGATAATATTTCAGTAGTAAGATTGTTTTAGAGATTGCGATAATATATTGTGATCATCACACATTACAGAAGCATACAAAAGGCCAAGGGGATATGTTCATATATACACCTCCTCCCACTTCCACCTCCTCCATTTCACAGAAGGCCACACGGGAACACAAGGTAAGTCTGAAAGACTCTTGCTGCTGTGTGCAGCCAGTGTAACTGTCTCCTGAAAACCAGTAGAGGTGCAGCTAGAAGGATAAGTAGATATGAACAAATGGTTGGAGCAGTACACCTGTCAGGGGCTGACAAATGTTTTAATCATTGCACTGGATGACCTGTCCTAAAAATCCAAAAAATCAAACCTTATTACTAGTACACAGTCTGGGATCACAGGTAGGGTTGCATTTATGTAAGCTTGACAGTTGAGCTGGTGATTTACTAGTTCACCTTCATAAATAAAAAATTTGTCAAGCTGAACAAGATCATTTACATTCGTCTAAGGAAACACTCTCTACATTGACTGATACTCCATGTGACAGCAGACCTTCCCTAAAATTAATACAAGCCCTACGTGACCTCATAACCTCGTAAATTCTGTTGACGTCATCTCCTTTGCCCAAATTACTCATTCTGAAGTCTAATACCTATTGAGGTGGCGTTATCAACTGAAATTGCAGGGAAACATAATTAGCCAGGCTTTTCATGGCAGTGTTTTACTGCCTTTACAGAGAGCGTTTCATGCAATTTATGATGGTCAGCACAACAAATCTTATGGGACTGCCCTATTTTCGTAATTGTCCAAGCACATTGATTTCTTACTAGCAATATTGCTCAAGTAATATAGTTCTACAGGACGCTAAACAACAACAAAACAAATCAAGACAGTTATTACAGTGGCAGTGTAATTTATTTGCTATTCTCCCCACACCCCCCCATAAAAATAAAAGATTATTTTTGTTACAGACCAGTATGACTGCAGATGTTAAGTGATTTTATATGCCCATGGATTAATTCCATTTCCCCATACCAACGTAAATGCAGAATAAAGGGCTTTTGTTATAAATACAGGCCATGAGCAGCATGTGGTTCACAGTATAAGAAGGGTCACACATGAGAAGAGGTGCCAGATAACTGATGTTTAACTGGAGTTCCAGATTATTGAACAAGCAAAAAGCTGTTTGCGTATTCCACCATAAACAGCAAGGGAAAGTACAGGACATCTAAATTGAAAAACAAGGTCACACTTGAGGCGAAAGGACTTAGTTAATTCTCAGGTTTTTACATATATAGATGATACCTTAAGATCTTTCAATTGGATAATCCAACTGGGTTTCTGGTGCTTAAAACATACCCCTGCACACCACTCTAGTGTATGTCTCCAAATATATCTAGTGAACGATTCCAAAAAACATTCTTGAAAGTAACTGCATTTCTTCATCACTGAGCTGATGGAAATACATTGGGGAAGTCTGGACAGTAACTTAAATGTTTCATAATCTATTTTTCCCCCTTGAAAGAAAGAGCTCCTAGGTAGTCACTCAGGGACTTAAAACATACCAGCAGATGAGCCATATAAAGCAAGGAAAGTTTAAGATCTAAAACCAGGGAAATAAAATGCAGTTCAAGTCGTAGGAAGTGGCAGGACAGCTTTTCAGTACCGAATACATTATGGCTCAATTGTTCTGAAGGATTATAACAAATAATGCTGCAGAAATAACAGAATTCATTAGCATCTTTACTCAGTAGCAGGTAATAAGATTATTCAGAGCTGCAGTGTCATCAATATATGCCAAGTGACACGAACGAAACCAAACATCTGAAGACAATATTGCAGGAAAAATCTAAATGGAGAACATGCTGAAGAATCTGAACTGCATGCAAAGCACACTGTTGTTAGTCTCCTCAACCAAGCAGTACTGTCATTTTAATCATGGCATTACATAGGCTTGCAGAGCCAATGTTATGCAAGACAGGCTATAATCCTATAAGGTAGGACCATACAGAAATAGTGACAGGTGGAAACAGGGAAGATCAAAACAAGCTGGAAGCTGCGAGGTGGCAAGCTGAGGTGGATCCATAGCAATGTGCCATGTGAAAGAGATAGCAAGGAAGCAAAGCTGGCAGAAAAACAGCACAGAAAAACAAACAAACAAAACCGTAGTAAGGTTCATCTTAAGGTACCCAGAGAGGGAAAAGAGCAAAGTAGAACCTATGTTCCAATTGTATAGTGTTGGACCTGAAAGGGTGAACAAGCTTTGATTTCAACATATTGAAAACTAATCTCCTGGAAGCAGAAGAGATTAGCAACACAAAAGATAAATGTTAGGCTGTCATTAGACTTTTGGAACTCATTGCGCACATTCATGCTGTCATATTTCAGCATCCCATTAGACATCACTGGTATTAAAGGCCATTTCAAAGTGAGACCTTCCTGAAAGTGTTTTAGAGCAGCACTGATCTTTTATGATGACAGGAGAAAAACCTCAATTCGCTCATGAGACTGCTTCTGCTTCAGCTTCTAAATTAATCTGGGACCAAATGCCCATACAGACACACAGTGCTAATGACAGAAGCCTCTTGCTTGTAAGAAACAGCATTTTTTTTCTAATTATAAAGAAATCCAGCACATGATAATAAAGGGGAAGCTGATTACCTAAGAGACTGGCTCAGTAGCTTGAGTTGTTGTTGTGGCAGCAATGGGATTCCCAGAAGTGATGTGAATGCCAGTTCAGCAGTGGTTATTGTACACAGAAACACTGGATCCCACCATCTACCCCAGAAATAGGAGCCTGGTTTCTTAGTCAAGGAGATATCAGAAAGGTTATAATCTTTCCTATTTCTAATAAAAGGTGAAATGCTGA
>NW_010143303.1:26792-72828 GCF_000699245.1 Pterocles gutturalis
AACCGTGGCTCTCTTTTGTCTGTCTTCAAACAGAAGGTTTTGCTTTAGTAGGAGAAAAAAGGTGATTAAAGACTTCCTGCATCCTGACAATCTACGAGCTCAAACAAGACAGTACAAAATTTGGGTATTTTAGGTTTTTCTTTACTGTTTAAAAAAATAGAACACATCAGTATTGTTATGAAAATTAGATGAGAGCTTTGCTCTGACACAGTGACTTGAGGAGTGAGACTGGGTCTCCTGGGCCTGACTATCCAAAGCTCTTGACCCAGAAGTGACAGTAGATCTGCCTTTTGATGGTGTTTAACCCATAGCAGATGGAACATAAGGAGGCGTAGTAAAGGAGCCTCTCTGCACATGAAGTATGCATGAAGCCACATCTGAACCTCAGTGTACTTTCACATGGAGAAGCAGAAATCCAGCAACCATGGAGCCTGCCAGGGAAGAAACATTAGTTTGATTCTATAGTTGTGTCCAGACATTAAAAATGTTTTGTTTTGTTTTTGGGTGTGCTCCAAGTGGCAATGTCCTTCAGAGTTTTTATTGTGATGGAGCAATCCCAGTTTCACTGTCTTGTAACACTTCCCAATGTGGGGCAGGGGGGGAAAAAAAAAAAAAGTCACTATTCTAGCCACCTAGTCTCCTTAGATTCCACTGTCATGAGCAGACTCCTCCTCTAAATGTTGATTCAGAGCTGGAGCCTAATTTAGCTAAACCATGTAACTGACTTTGTTAGTTTTGTTGGATTTTTTTCCCATTAAACCTTTTATTTTATTTCCATGAATGCTGTCATTGATCACTCCCACATGTTTTATATGCCTCCTTGGGCACTGCTCTTGGAATTTCACATTGTTCATGAAATTCCAGCCAATGCACAGAACCAGCACCCAACCCATGCACAGCATGAATTACAGAATCATTAAGGTTGGAAAAAGACCTCAAGGATCATCAAGACCAACCATCAACCCAACACCACCTCACCCACTAAACCACGTCCCTAAGCACCACATCTACATGTTTCTTGAAGACCTCCAAGGATGGTGACTCCACCACTTCCCTGGGCAGCCTGTTCCAATGCCTGATCACTCTTTCAGTGAAGAATTTTTTTCTAATATCCAGCCTAAACCTCCCCTGGTGCAACTTGAGGATTTTTTTTTTTTTTTTCACTTTATGGGCAACCAAGGAGACTTGTTTGCAGGAAGCCCTCTGTACCTCCCACGTTTAATTGTTGTCTTCTTCCTCTTTAGCAGCAGGAGGCTGTTCCAAAATTTACATTCACTTTAACCTTTTAAATGCATTCATTGAGGCACTAGTGCACTTTCTGTGAAAGCATACTGTCCTCAGTCCTACATGGAATGCTTCACTCAACTATTTAACTACATAACCAGTCCTGCTTAATAAAAATTGACATATTAACTACTGTGTCTGCTGAAGTACACTGTGTTGATTCTCCTGGTGATTATTGATTGTAATGTCAATATGTCAGTCACCAGGTTAAACAAAAACCACAATGTGGTCAAGTGTAGGAATCCTAACATGGGGAGAAAAGCAGCACATCAAAAGGTCTGGAAGGGAAGGTGTTGAGCCTTGTTTAGCAATGATTGCATTCTTGCCCTCAGCAAACCAACCTCTCCCGCTAACAATCAAGACGTAAATATGTGGGAACAAGGATTCACTCCCTGGGAATAACTGCAAGATAAAAAAACACCAAAGAGTTTCAGCTGGTGTAAAATCGGAATATACCACTTTGCAGACAATCACAGCAGAGAAAGAGGCAGACCTTGTTTCCCCTGTGTCAGCAACTCGCTGGGCTGCAGTTACTATCTTGATGTACCAGAGTGAAGATAGATGAGACCCAGTCTTTGAAAAGCAAACAAAAAAGCGCATGAAGGATGTTGCCCCTTTAAGCAGAAAATGGTTAACTATCTTCCATTTCACAGCCGAACAATGAAGTAACCAGCCAAGTCCAGGCTTTCTTCATAATAGTGAGTTACAAGAACACCTTGGGCTTGCGGTCAGTATCAAGAGAAAGAACTCGGATCTGGGCCCCATGAGAGGAACAGCAGCATATACGATCCTCCCTTGACACAGGAATAACATGCAGCAAAAGACTGGCCTGCCCAAAAACTCCTTGTGGAGGAAGAGCCTAACTAACAGCGTCTGTCAGACCTGACAGGTCTGCTCTTTTGCCTCGGGAAGAGTTTGTATAATTATTTAACTACATCCTTAAGTATGACATCAACGAACCTGCAAAAGCACAATCAGATAGATGACAGGGTGCTCTAAGACTTTTGATGAGGACAGGAAAAAAATCTCAAGACACATTTTTTCTTGTTTTGCATTAAAAAGAGCCTGGATAATTCTCAAGAAGTGAAAAACATGTTTCTTACCAAGATCTGATAAGCTACCTTAGCACGATGAGCCCACAGGAAAACCGGGCAACACGGCCCAACTAGATATGTCTACTTTGTAAGTTAGGGAAGAGTAAATTACTCCATATTTCCTGGTGACAGAAAGTTGCAGCGCAGTTATAACTCATGCTGTACTCACTGGATGTTTAGTCAAAGCCCAGATGTCATCTGGTATCTTGAGATGACCATGGGCAGGGCCAGTCCCACGTCACACAGGACAGCTCCTTCACTCCTTAGAACTTAGTCCATCTCCATGAAATTAAGTTGGAAAACAAAAAAAAAAAAAAAAAAAAAAAAGCTTTTTGGCTTCAGGAGCAGATTTGATGGCTTGCTCAGCATGACGAGCCTTACCTAAATCCTTTGCAAGCAGAAAACAAAATTCTCAAACCAGTTATGCTGATGCTACCAGTAATATTAGCCAAGAAGTACATCCTAACAAGCTAGCTTAAACTATAGCTGTGGCATTTGGAAACATCAGCAGGTAGATGCATTAACAAGTACTTTTCACATTTGGATTTTGCATGGAAGAGAATATTAGTACATTTATAAATTTGGGAGAAAAAAAAAGAAACAGTATGCCATGTTTTCCAGTGGTTTTAAGAAAAAAAAAAAAAAAAGCACGCCTTTCTTCAACATTTCTTCTTTACTTTGAACCCTGTAAGATTTTGTCTAGGAATTAGATTTCATTCTAAACTAGCTCTAATTTTATTTATGTAAGCATGGAATAAGTGAATGTTTCTATCTTATAAACACTCAAGATAAGCATATTATATCAATTCATCATGTTGTAGCATGTGTTCCATAAACTCCAGGAAATACCATCATCTGAAATGCATGTTTCATTCAGGATCCCAGCTCATTTCCAACATGGCAAAAAAAGATGAAATTATAAGAACTAATAATCAAAGACACTTTTATGAGTCCCAGTGCTCCTGACTCTCCAAGTTCTGTAACAACAACAGAAACTCACTTAGAGAATAATGATGTTCTCAGTATTTTTTTCCTGTTGCTGCCATTTACACAGTCCTAAGGGTGCTGTCTGGGAAAATAACAAGAGCTACTACAGAACAGCTTCTTGTCAGCATCGAATATCAGACTAAGTGAAACAGAGATCAACATGAAGTGCACTTTACAAAGCCTGTCTTCAGACCTCGGGTATATGCTTGATGGCAGGAATTCTTCCACCAGCTGGAGACATCGCCTCCTCCCTGCTCCAACACAACCTTCTGCTCTCTGCAAACTGAATTAGGGCAGCAACCTTGCAAGGAGGTGCTGCATCTGAACAGTTAACACTTCCCCTACCTCTTCCCTTCTGCAATATGGAAGATCCAGAATTATTTTTAGGGATGCTAGGGCTAGAATAACAAGTGGGTAGTGCACCTCTTCACCAACAGGCTTCCCAGGTGAATGACAGATGATCATCGTTATCTTATGTTAGATGAGTCAGACAACTTCAAGTTGAATGAAATACATACTGCATACAAAGTCATATTGTTGGGCATGTCATGAAATATCCACCACATGGCACATACTGTTAGTGGCATTGGCTTGCAGCTCCTCTCATTCAGATAAATCAGTTAAGTTTATGCAGATAGTAAAACCACACCACTGAAAAACTGACATAGCTGGGAGGAGAAAGACTCCTTGTACGCTGCCATTGACCTCTTAACCAGATGTAGTTAACAGCTATTATTTCACATGCAGTGTGCTTTTTTTCCTTCCATGTTCACTGAATGATGAATTTCCCTGCAATGAGTATTGCTCCTCAGGTTTCAGATCTATGCCTCTTTGGAGAATAAGTGAGAGAAGCTGCTTACTACCACCAAGGGTGTATTTTGGAGCACAAGCTATTCTGTTATTCAGGAAGTGCTGGAAAAACAAAGAAGTCATGCCACCGACTCGCACCCCCAGCCCTCTCTGCACGAAGGCAATAAGTTGTTGTACATGCCATCGTCACTCTGATACTGCCCTCCCCTCCTACATTAACCTTCAGGAGTCAGTTCACTTCATGAGCTGGATAAACTGTTTCATCAATTTGCTTTCAACGGATGAAACTGAAAAAATAATCTTTGTAAATTCACAAGTCCTTGTGTGCTCCTCCTTATAAGCTGTAAAATAGATAATTTATGCTGCACTTACAAGTTACACAATTGTTTAGGTATTGGATTGCTGAAACACTCTGAAAGGGGGTGGATAAGCATGGGGGAGCAGAGGTGAGCGTATGGACATAAAAGATGCAGCATTTTCCAGGTCATCTTTCACTGTCTCTTAAGACACCACAGTAAGTCAGGTACCAGCATGTTCTTTTTCCATTTGCAGCTCCACATCGAAAAGTAATCGATCCAACCCAAGTTATGCACACCAGCAACTGGATACTGGCTTCAAAACCCTTTAATTTGAAGACAAGATCATTTCCTCACCATACACCACACCCCTCATGGACATGCCTCTCTCAACAGCCAGGGCTGCCCTCTTTGCCTCTTTTGCTCCAAGAGATGGACTCCTTCCCTGCATGGCTGTGGATTAAACCCCACAGCATCTACATAGTTAGGATATGAGCAATATGAGACAAAATGGTCTGGCCAGGGTTTAGACAGTGCATCATTTCTGAAAAACAGTCTTGTTAAAAGGGCACAGTTGGACATACGATTTTCAGATAGTGCATTTTCCTCAAAGATCAAGAGAGACTAAAAAGACATTGTCTCCGAAGGGCAATATGGATAACTCTTACTGATTTGTCTCCAGGGGAACCAATAGCTCTATTGACTGCAATGTTCCCTCCTAAAATTTGCCATTTCACTTTTCATCATCTGAGTATTAGATGTTTCCTCAGAAGTTGTAAACAATTTTGTTTGCATCTCATCTCTTCAATTCTGTCATAAACTGTTGTTCTTTCCAGTTTAAACAGCACATCACTTTAAAGTGCTCTGCTTGTGTGCCAAATGTACCCACAGGCATCACATCAACTAAAACCTTGAATATACATATAAAAATAAAAAATCAACTTCTCTGGCATTTCCACTTGGCCAGAGCTAGTCCACATAGCCTTTCCTCCAGTACTCAATTCTGAAGAAATTAGGAAGTTTCCAGAGAGTTCTCCTCCTTCACCATTAGCAGTATAGCGTAAATTAAGATTATTTTTCCTCCAAGTCTGCTGTGCTTAATTATCTCAGGCAGACTGGATAAATTTCAGTTGAGTACTCCCAGTACATGTGTGTCACCCTTTTCTCAAAAAATTGGAATGAAAAACATATAAAAACACAACCCTGGACCTCACTTAAAGTAGATACGAAGATTATCTTAAGAAAAGAATAGCAGTTTTAAAATATACAACAAAGTGAATAGAATATGATCTCAGACAAAATTGGTCTAAAATTCTTGGTTCTGACAGCCTTTCAAATATCCAAGACTCAAAAGTTTTCACTAGTGCTGAGGTTATTTTGTATGGACTGGATTATTTAATATCCGGACAGGTCTTCCTCCAAAATGTCAGAACTACTGTGTCTCTAAAAATCACCTACTAAATATTTTTCCTATGCAGAACTTATCATCTCAAAGCTGTTGGACCACCATCACACATATCTTCGATTGAGAGAGAAGGAACACTGATCATGTGCTGATTTATTTGTCTGTATAAAACAGTTCACTGACAAGTTACTGCAGAGCAAGTCATAAAAGGCTGCATTAACACTCAGTAAAGATTTTTATTTATTGCCTGACCAAAAGATGTCCCTATACAGCCACATCCGGAGGACAACAGCATTTTCAAAATTAAACAGGGACAATGAACACACTTGGGAACCAAAAGTGCAAGAACCAAGAAGTTCCCACCCTTGCCGCCTCCTCCTGATGCCTTAATTAAATATCGTCTTTATGAATTAGAAACTCTGAAAGCTGAGGGCCGCTCCAAGGAGAAAACAGCAGACACTTCTCCCCAAACCTGGTTTATGAAAACAATATCTAAAAAAAAACACCCGAAGTTTTGCCAGAGACATGGATGCCAGACACAGAGTTTTTTACATAGGTGCAACTAAAGATAACTTGCAGAATATGTTGCTACAAAGCCTGCTTTTGTCTCTCTTGTGTCAGCCTGTACACCTAAGTTTTGTCAGTTTTGCCTTACAGTAAATTAAATTTGTTCTTCTCTAGAACCGTGGCATTGATCTATTAAAATGTTTCAAATGGGATGGTACCAACCCCAGGACCTGGAGGTCCCTGTTCCTGGGAGGAGCAGTTCGTACAGAGGCTGGAGTCACCATTCACAGATGTTTGAGAGGCACCAAGAGCACCCCACAGCTCATTCACTGAGCCCTTGCTGACCATAGAAAGACAACCCATGTACACACTCCATGATCTGTACAGGGTGAAATAAGTCATTTAATTAACATATTCACATTTTGGCAAAGCACATAAAACATGTATGGCACTGCCAGCAGCCTTTGGGCCATGTGTCTTTAGCATCCCTGCCCAAATTCCTCTATGGACAGCAGTTTCTTTAGTTCTTCCCAGCTGTGAAGGAAAACTGGGAAACTGGACTGTGATCACTTTCACCAGTTCCCTAAAAGTACTAAGTTGAAATTAGCTTGGCAGAAAATGTGGAAGATTTTTGTGAAAGGCAGGTTTAAACACAAGACTGCTGCCATGCCTGATTATTTCGTATCCCCTGGTGACAGAGTGGCTTAACATTAAGGTAGTCACTAGCAGTTTATGGGGAAAAAAGGGCTTATATTGAAGAAACAGTCATGCCTGTGGGGTTTTTTTAAACAAAAAAAAATAATACTGATGAAACGACAGTCATCAATGCGTTCCAAAAATTTGCTAAATCCACCTGAATGCACCACGTTTAGAGACATTCTAACTTCTATTTCTATCATTTTCCTATTCTTTACGAGCTGCTAGAAACCATTCTTTACGAGCTTAAAGGCAATTTTGCTTATAACAGCCTGAAAGAGAGAGTAGGTGGGAGAGCTCACATGTATTTCCTAAAAGACTGTAACAAAAGAGAATAAAAAAAAAAAATCCTTCAGCTACATCAAATACCTAGCATAGAAAAAAAGTCAGCCAAGTTGGAATGCCTGCCAATTACACAGCCAAATTAAACACAGACATAATTGGTACAAGATAATTGGTACTAAGTTAAACTCCCATCTAACAGGTTGTGAAATCACAGATGGGAGAAGTGAAATGAGGAGGAAGTGCAAAGTTATCTCTGATTGTGTCTTGTTTGACTTGACCGTTTAAACAGCTAATCCTTTGCTCACATCTTTGTTTTCAGAGTTCTCGTTTTTATAAGGCTGAATCAGCTTTTTTGCTTAATGTTGTCTGTGGGACGGTTTTGATCTGATCTCAGGTTTGGGGGGTGGTGGCAGGTTGTTTTACTCTCCTTCAGATTAATGAATCTTTAAATCATGGTGATGGGAAAAAGTTAATAGAAAAATTAATGAAAACACAACATTGGTAGCTGGGAGATGTAATGAATAATAAGAAGAAGAACAACTGATGCAGTCTGTTTGGAAGCCCAGTTTAAAATACTTCATGCCCAATTACAGACACATTAATTTTCTATAAGGCAGACAGCTGGATAAGAAATAGATAATAATTTTCTGCTTTATGACTTCTATAGAATACCTAAGGTCATAACATGGATGATTTACAGAAAATGCAGGATTTCCATATTGTCTCTGCTCCAGAAAACTCCTGTTTTGAATTATAAAAAAAGAAAAAAGCCCAACACAAGTAGCAAAACTCCCCCAAAAAACCAAAAAATAAGGAATGACCCCCAAAACAACCACCCTCTCATAAAAGGTCCAGACCTAAATATTCAGTTCAAAAGAGCAAAGTACAACATAGCGATTTCAACTTCCTCTATTATAACCCACAATTTGAAAATTCCAAGCCAAATGTATCTGAAGACAAAACTCAAAATGTGTTCTTTACTCCTCTTTTTTCACAGGGCTCTGTTCGGGTTCGGGGTTTTTTTATTTGTTTGTTGGGGGGGGGAGGTTAGTATTGGTTTGGGGTTTGGGTTTTTCTTTCAAACTAGAACTTATTTCAACCTCTGATGAATTGGTACTCTTGAATGAGAGAACAGTCTGTTGGGAAATTAGGGACTGGACAGACCTCAAGCCCTTGCACAACAGAAGTTGAATATTATTATAGATAAGCTGACATAAACCACTTTCTGAATGCTTTAAAATCAGTCTGCAAAATGAAAAAGTTCCTGCACATTGGTTTCTTCCAGAACAAATGTGCGTAAAGGGGACTGCTCAGATTGCTGCTGTCGCCTATGAGAAAAGTCTTTGAACCCAATGCTAACTGCATCTGCCTGTGGTCTGCACAGGGGCAAAATACCTCCGAGAAACAACTGTTTGACTTTTTAAACCCAGCTGAGTAGCACTGAAGTGTAAGGTCACTGTTTTAACAGGATCTTGTTTAGAGACTCTCCCCCTTATTTATATGGGCAGAACATAAGGACTAGGAGTGAAGTTGGGAAAAAAAAAAAAAAGCAACATGATTTCAACTAAATTACTTTTGCTTGCTACCCAAGGCAAAAATACAATGAGGTCTGAAATAGGTCAAGTCCTGTTTTATCAGCTGCCACCGTAATCAGTGAAGCTATTAACCACCCCTATGGCTATTGTATCTAAATAAAACATTCTGCATTATTGGGAGAATCATTTTCAGATTCGTGAACTTGTAAATAATAATTTTTGAAAGGGCCTAGTAGGAAAGGGTGTTTCATATATTTTTTATTATGTGCCCTGCAGGCACAGAAGGTGACATTAATAAAGACTTACAACTATGCATTAGCAAAAAGGGGTACATATCAAGGTCCATATCATGTTATCTCACCTAGAACAAAGATCTTACTGCCTGTTAACCAATAACCTGGTACCTGCAGAGACCAAAGAAGAAAACAGGCTGTACTGGATCCGAACAAAGTCAATCCAGCACTTAGTTCTGTCGCTGACTGAGCCCAACAGGAAACACTTTGGGAAGAGTGTAAGATTGGGAAAATATATCCTGTTCCTTCCCAACAATACTCTTGCAGCCTCTCAGGATCTAAGGCTCAGGGGACTTCTCAAACCACAGACAGACAATGCCCTTGGCTAAATATTATCATATTTTTCTTCCAGAAGTTCATCTGTAAATTGCGGTCATCAATAGCAGCATGTGGCAAAGAATTCCACAGTTTCACTTCATAGGATATAAAAAAAACCTTCTGGACTAAAACAAAAATAAACAAGGAAGGAGCCTCTAGAAATTATTCCTAGACAGGAAACTTCATATTGCATACTATCAACCTCTCTCTGGAGCCACAGAATTTCCTTCTGTGTAAAGAAATTACTAGCTGCAACATTAGAAAGAAAAAACAGTATCAACTGAAACACTGCCAAAATACCTCCTCTGTATTGTTCTTGACATCTCAGGTTGTCTGTAAGATACAGTGAAGCAGCAGGACTTGTATAATCCATAAATACATGGCAGCGGAATGTATAAGCCCATGCCACAACAGTACATGTGCGAGAAATAAGTGAATATAGATCTGCAGTCTCCAATGTTCTCCTATCGGACTGTCACGCACAGGTTGTACTACTTGCATACAGTCACTGTGACACCCACAAAGCCTGGTAAGAATCAACACATCCTGTAGCTACCTCAGCACTCCTCAGGGCAACACCTTCCCAGCCATCTCTAGCAACAGAGCAAAAGCACCCAGCAAGAATTTCCTACACTTCAAGGAGTGTATTGCTTTTTCCCTATGCTGCTCTTGAGGGAAGCAATGCAACTTCTCAGAAATCTCACACCCACTTTTTCCTTTCTAGAAAACAAGCTGTAATATTACCACCTTCCACCTTAGCCTCCAACACGTGCCCGCTAGCTCTTGTCATCCTAAAATATGGGACTTACTGCTCTTTTTTGATGGGATAATTGGGCACCCACTAGTGCTTGTATGATATGGGAACTGCACATTCCTAAATCCAAAAAAAGAAGCTAATTGGGAAAACACTGCCTAAGTCTGATAACCTGAAGGATGGTTCTGCTACTAGGTGATGTTGGTTTTGAGCCCCTTTTGTTTGCAGTACAGTCTGACACATCCTAATGAAGAACCAAGTCACACTTTGGCAGAACATAGTCATATCTGCCATTATGGGTTTTTTTTTCAAAAAAAAAGACAGTTTTAAAGTTCTTTTTATATCCTTTACTAGTCTCCTCTCTGCTAGCAGGAAGTAAAAAAAAAAGTAAATCACAGGAAGAGTCAAAACTATATGTGCTTAAAAGTGAAAGCTCTGCTTCTGCTTCGGTCATTTCCTATAGTGAAAAGCTTAAGACACACCGCATTCAGAAGATTAAAAAAAAAAAAAAAAAGAGAGAGAGAAACAAACAAACAAAAGTGTAGCTCTGTGGGGAGCCAGTAAGCAGGAAGGAATTTCAGAGCACTGCTAGTAAGCAGTCAATATATGCTCACAGAAGAGATCATACCAGTTTTTTACTGGTCACCATTGCAAGACCATTTCCAGAATTTGCAATAGGCATGCATGTTCATGTTCAGCATATATATTGCTGCCACTGTTGTGGGTCCTGTTTAGCATCCCCCTTAAACACCTGCACAGACACTTTCAAAGATCCCTTTCAAAGCATTTCACAGTATTAACCAATTGATTGATATAATATCCCTGATTACTACAGTTGGAAAAACTTATTTCTGTTGTCCCAACGTGGAAACCAATCCAAAACAACCACAACTTCTCAGACAACAAAATTACAGGATATAGTAACAACTAGAATTAGTACTCACCAGGACCAGCTCCCAGCACCCTGCTCAGCCCATGCTTTGTTTTTCTTCCAAAGAAAGAGCTAGAACCCACCAGGATTATGATATACAGCTGCCCCATCACTACCACCAATGGCTGTAAGTAATCCCCACCTGCTGTCTAACAAAGCCAGGACTTAATCAGAGAGTATCAAGTCCAAGTCTCCTTAAAATAATATAAAAACTCCTAAGGATATTTGTGGAATAGAGACTTTGTCTGTGCTTCTTAGAGTTCATCTGTGAGGGATAGCTCATCAAAAAGTTTTGGTTCTTGAGCAGAAGCATGACCATAGAATAAAATGTTTGTCTATCTCTCTCTGATTTTGGAAGACTGGAGAGGCAGTGTGTAGGGATGCTGACACATGTGCTGCTAGTTAAATCTTTATTCCCTTCCTCAGCCCCTTGTAGAAGTGCTTGTGGAGCAGGAACGGCTCAGGAAACAACAGGATGCTGCACACAGGTCAATCCTCAGCTTCAGAAAGTGGTTGTGCACGAAAGAAAATGTATGAAGTGGGTACAGGCTCTTGACATAGTTTTTCAAGCCTCAAACTGCCCATCTCAGCTACTTAAAACTGCGTCCTTGAGGCAGCTGAACACCAGCTATGAAACACAGTCAGGGAAACAGAAATTTGGATCAAACCCTGCCGCTGTAGAGGCCCCACCATCCACTGAACTTAGTTGGCCTTAGTTGGGTCATTTCCCTTCTCTTTCCTCTCCTCTTTCCACTTCTTTTTTTGTGATTCAAACTCTCTCAGGGGATAATTTCCCAGACCAGCTCTGGTGCTGAGTGGAGCCATCATTCCCATTGCCTTACCCATAAAGTCTGTACAGCTGTGAGCAAGACATGGCAGATAAGCATGTTCATGAGAAAACACCCCCAGACCCAATACTTCTTGGTGACTCCCAAAATACAGTCAGCACCTGGAGAAGGCTCACCAGCTGTTGGTGTGCATGACCCCTCCCCATCCTCTCTGTTCACTGAGGCACTGTTGAAGAGGGGAGGAAAGGAATGAGCACAGGGGAAACATGCTTGAAATTGGACGAACCCAAGATGCACTTCAAAGGCTTCCCAGTACCAGAGAGAAACAGTGCTGTTCAGATGCATTTAACATCATGTTAATACCCAGCCTCACACTGTAATGAGCAGCAGTGCGACATTATTTATTAATTCTAAAATAATTTACTTCTGTGATGGTGAGGCTGAACTATGGCTCCAGCAGAATCTTATTTTTTTTTACCAGCTGTAACGAAGTTGGTTTCACAGAAGTGCTCTCTTGGTTGTAATGAGCTGCCTGTCTCCTGCCACTACAATCCAGGGAGAGAAATAAGACCAGCTGAGAAATACTTCATACTTTGATCTGTCTCAACAAATCATTTCAAGAGCTCTAAAACAGAAACCCCAGGGAGAGGGAAGGGGAAGAGGAGAAGTTCAAGCAGGGAAGTTTTAAAGCTGTATTTGATTTGTTTCACTAGAGCTGCTGTAGTTAAAAAAAAAAAAAAAAAAAAAATCACATCTGTCCATCTTTTTGAGCTCTCTCAGGCCCTACTACACTCCAAACTTTGGACAAATCTATTTCAGTGATAACCAAAAGAGCAAGTATATCTATTTATATACATATATCTTTAAAAAAATCTGACATATTGAAAAGTCTTGTTCTATAAGCTGGTTGAATTGGATTTCTCCTGTTGCCAATATATCAAAAACCCTGTTATCCACCTCTTAGGAAAAAAAAAATGAATTGACCAAGACAGTACAGTAAGAGATGACAGGGCTGGAATCACACAGGTTTTGCTCCTTGCCTTTGAGGTTAAGCTGCTCTGAACGAGCAAGGCATGAATCCAACTCTGGGATTCATCCTGCACCCTCCTTGCAAGACTGGGGATGAGGAATTGATTACAGCCTTGAGCTGATGTCTCCTATTTTTAACATCAGCTACACGGAAGAACTTTGTATTTCTCTTGCACTCCTTTTGTTTTCATTTTTTTGGTGGGTTTTTTTTTTGTTGCCTTGTTGCCTGATAACTTGCTGCATGACCTTGGTCAAAGCCCTTCACCCAAGTGGCTCCATCTGCTAAGAAATTATAAGGCCAGCCTCCTTACACAGCCAGTATACAATGGGGAAAATTAATATAAACTATTATTATTATCAATTATTATTATTACACTAGTATTACATTGTGTGAAACGGGGAATTGTAAGGATTTCGTAAAGTCAGTTTTCCTGCCCATCCATGTTTTGTGATGGACAGCTCTGCCACACACATTCAATCGGTATGTTCTTTCAAAGGGACATGCCAGTTAAAGTCACATTTGGTATCTCACGTATTTTAGCCAAAAGCTTATTAGCTAGCCAGAGTGCCAACAGCATGTAAGATAACTCATGTTAGGGGGAAAATATATTTTCCAGTACATTGCCTGTTTTTATACTTTTAATACTACACTCTGTTTCCGAGAGCATTTTGTAGCTATGAAGATGGTTTTAAATAAAACAATCAGAGTTTAGGAAATTGTGAATTTTAAATCTACAAAATTCAGGGGAAAATTCACAGATGTTGAGAGTGCTTGACAAATAACTCTTCCCCTCAGGTAATTACCTTCACTTGTCCTTGTTGGTTTCGGTGTTTGCCATTATCTTATGTGCACTAATAGCAGAGACATAACAAAACTGGAACACAGCACAATTTTGTTTAGCTGGGTTTTCAAAAGGACTTAATGCCAGTGTAAAACAACCTCCATATGTGCCCCCTACCTCTTTTTATAGAATCAAGATGGAAATGGCAAGGGTCAAAAAAATGCTGCTACCTGATACGGTAGCATCGAATGCATTAAACACGAGTATGTCCCAGTGCTGCTCTCACCTCCCTAGCTTGCAGCCTAACATTTATGAATTGAATAAAAGAAATTAACTCAACAGCCAGAGTTTGTAACTGTTGAGCAGGGATTCCTTTATTTACAGTGATTGGCAGCAGTGGGGATAGCTCCATCTTAAGTGCTCCAACGAACGAGCAAAACCTCAGAGAATATACTCTGCAAACCCTACATATTCAGGAAAATCCCTGGAATTATTTTATATAAACATAAGATTTCCTGGAACTCATCAATATATACAAATGTCCTTTTGCTCATGCACAGAGGTTCTTTCTGGTGGTCTTTGGTGGTAAAAGGGATGAAGTAAGTAGTCTTCATCACTGTGCCCGCTAGTTGAACTTTCTTCTGCCTCTGCACAGTAGTGTTCCTTTTTCTCAATTAATTTTCTTGTCTTTGTACTCTTACAATGTTGACTAATTTATTGATTAATGCTTGCCACCAACCCCCAGCTGAGCAGGACCCATCAGGACACCATTGCTGTTTGCAGGAGAGCACCCATCTTTAGGGAGAACATGTCTACCCTGAGCAAGATTGGAAAAATAATGCTGGAAAAGTTGTTCTGTCCATTCCCTGGAGAAGTCTTGATTCATCTAAAAGCCGAGTGTGTGCAATATTTATACTGGTCATATCAGCTTACTTTAGCACTGGGCTTTGCCAAGCAGTTATCAGCACTGGCTGGGAGGAAGCAACGCTGGGGAGCAGCTCCAGATTCCAGCGCCGCAGGCAGGGGGGCTCTTAATGCCCAGTTTGGCTGCTCTAAGTAAGCAAGGAACAAATGCAGGATTAAGCTTTGCAGCAGATTACTGAGCGGGATGCCTGCTTTATCACGACTCTGAGCTTCACAGATGCCAGGATGGCTTGGTCCCCACAAGTGACCAGAAGGTCACATAGCTGCATGTCTAGGGCCATTGGCATCAGGCGCTATTTGCAAGCTCAGGGTGGATGTGAACCGAAGCTGACAGACAGGAATGTGCATCTGTTGAGGCAGTTGGGCCTGCAGATGACATTCGTTGCAATCTGAAAGCCACCGACAACGTGGGTCTCTGCTGTCGGAGTCTTAACTCCCGCATAGGCTGGTGTGGGACCCAGATTCTCTTACAAGCTGCCAGCCACTAGTTCACTCTGAAATGGGCCAGCTGAGAAGCCAGGCACAGATCAACGGCTGTTGAGAAGAAATACAATGGGCAGTAATGGAAACCAGCACGGTTGTGTCACTTGGTTTTCTGGGGTTCACAGACACAGTGCACGGAGTTGGAAGCCCTTGCTCAGTTATCTGTCACAGGTCACATTCCAGCACTTCCCCTTGGTCTTCCCACAGCTCAAGATTTTGCTAATTCTGAATAAATAAGTCATTCTGTGAGGGCTCATCCCAGACCTTCATGCCTATTCTCCAACTACTCCACTTTGGGGAAATATTGGGGGGGGGCGTGTTTTAACAATAGTGGGCACAAGGCATCGTCAATCCAGTAGCTGTCATTGGTCTACCTGGAATGATTTCTGGGCCCTGGATATCATTTATCCCACTTCTTGCTATCTAGTGGTTAGACTTCATGCTGCACTAATTATCTCGGCTCCCCTACTGTCAACAGAGAGAGGAATGGGGACTTGCACAGAGTGATTCATTCCACCGTAGAATATTGCATCCTCACAGATCTCTGTAAAGGATATGTCTTTATCATGAAAAACTGAGGATACCAGCTCTTATTCTGGTGAAAGCAGCAGCAGCAGCAGCAAACGGAAATATTTTTTTTCTCAGTAGCACAGTTTGAGAATGGCTCTAAGGGTGCCTTTTCTGCCCGTGTTTCTGTGTGAGCTCAAAAGATCACTTCTCTACCACAGAACCAGTCCCACAGTGTGGTCATTAGCATCTCTTTCATCTCCCTTCTGGACCTTCAGGCTACCAGAGAGTTCGGCATCCTTTTTCTACTGATCTTACACATATTGCTGGTATTAGAAATGCCCTCCCTGGCACCTTGCGTATGGCCACAGCTGGCTTTTTCATGCTTGTGCCGTATGAAGAGCACTACAACACTGTCCATAATAGGTGCAGAGAGCAGGCAGCCAGGGCATGACTTCATTTGCAAGCCGCGTTGGGATCAGGTCACACACGTCTCTCACGTCGATGCTGGCGTGCCTTCAGAAGCAAGCACGAGTGCAAGCTATGCACTACTGCCAGCAGCTTCAGAGATGTTGTCACGCTGATGCCCAGGGGATCAGCACACGTGCCTGAAGCACACAACAGCATGTTATCTGCTCTGAACTGTCCCGCGTGCTCCCAAAAACTAGCCACCATCACTCCTCTCTCACTGAACCTGCAAGCCATTTGGTTTTTTCTGTGCACGACATTTCAGAGCCCCTTTAGCCCCAGCTTATTTACATGGAACAAAACTAGGTGGTACAAACAGGAAAGGAAAAGGGGAAAAAAAATGCAGTAAAATTTATCTTTTAGCCACTGCAGCTTGCTCTCAGCTATTTCTGCTGCTTTTGAATGCAGAAAAAAAATTCAGTTTCTCATACAGAAGGTATATATTTCTTTGCACAAAAATGTTTTAAAAGAGTCACTGGTACCGTTGTAGTTAAACCTCATCCCCTATTTTAAAAAAACCCCATGCATTATTAACAAGAAGAATGGTCGTAAGTTAAAAGTGTACCAGAAGGCTCCTGTGTTGGATGAAAGGTTTGAAAAAAATTGCAGCTTCCCCTTACACACTTGGACAATATTAGTTACTCTATCATACATCTTTGCTAAGCAGATAGATACATCTGTTCAGACAATTAGCCTTCCCACTCAAAAAAAAATTTGATCCAAACCCCAATTATTTCTTAAGCAAAAGAGAGGTGATGCTTCTAGTTCTGTGCCACAGAACATCTGCTGTAGTGCAAGGCTGGGTTCTGAAAAATACAACCCCGGTCCAGGGGAGCATAGAAGCACATGAATAAATAAAAGAGCAACTCTCAGATCAAAATTTTTCCTATGCTGTATGAATGCTTCATGTTCAGAGCTCATTCCACTGCTGTGTGACAGCTCTGATGTCTGCAACATCTTTATTCGCACATAAGCAGTAACTCCTTCCACCACACGCCAGCTATCTCTAATCTTCATTTCCCAATGGACTGGGAAGATAAAATCTGTTCAAGAATGACTTAAAACAGACCTTTTCTTCCTCCATCCCCAGGACATCAGGAAGGATCCAGATTTATCCAAGCATTCAGATTTACCCCAGCATCTTCCATATAATCTGGACCTCTTTGTAGTTTCTGAAACACTCCCTGAAAATTTCATCCTAGTGGAAGATGGCACCGAGCCCCATGACATGTGGTTTGCTGATATCCATGGCAATAAAAGAAATATCAAGCTGTGCATAGCTCATAGTCATGGGAACATGTTGCCCAACAGGCTTATGCACCCACTAGGGAGCAGGGCTGTGGATGCCTGGAGCAGTTCTGAATTCCAGCATGACGGAGGTCTCAGTGTTTCATCTGTACAGATGAAACGAAAGAGTGGCCATGAACACACGCAGGAGCTTGGTTCAAGTGCCACATGGGAGTTTCCTGCAAATGAATCCTGCTTGCTCCGCAGGAGAGAAACCTCACCTCAAGCTTCAGTGTGGTCAGGACTGTGAACCTCTCTGAAAATGTGGGTTGGGGAGATTCTGCATGCTGGTTGGCTTCCACTTGACTTACTGTGAATGCGATTGAGTGTACACGTGAATAGCTCTAAATTGTTATTTAATATGAAGCTTACAAATATCCAGCACTTTGCTTTAAGGTCTGATCTCCTGGCCTTTACAATGAGTGTCACAGTCTGAAGTGTTGAAAGTAATTTCCTTTCTTTTTTCCCTGTGGAAATATTCTCTATTGTATTTGAGAACTTTTTATCTCAAAGGCAGAATTTGTTCAGATTTGACATTTAAGGTTTGATCTCAAAGTCAATTTTTTCCATCCTTGGTTCTTAGATAAGATCATTGGTTGGGCAAATAACCGCATGAAATTTTGCACATCAAAGGATTGTGCTGTGGCCACCCACCTCCTGACACCGTGAGCCATGACTAAATCTTGCTCTCAATGAATCAGCAACACTTTGCTTGGAAAACAGGAGCACGGTTCATGAGAAATTTTGTAAAACCTTTGTTTCAAATTGAAAAGCTTTAGAAAAAAACCAAACAATTCTTTTCTTCTCCATCACATACACAGATTTACACAGAAGCCTTTTCCCCCACAAGCTCCACCCGGCATGAGATTTGATCCTGGTGAGATCAAAGTTAATAGGTGATAAGTAGAAAATGTCCAGTATGGTCTACTATTAATTTACTTGCTCTTCCTATCACACTCAGTGGCCCACTGGCCACTACTTAAAAAAAAATTAATTACCAAAGAATTTAATGTACATCGGTTTTCCATGCAGATAAAAGCAGTTTTTCAAGATAGTGGAGATGATGGGGTATAGATTTGCAAGCAAAGCCCAGGTATGGCAACTGCCTGGCTTTGCACCCATATGATTGACCCTTAGGGTTAAAAACCCCATATATCCTTTGGAACTTAGGGTTAAAAAACCCCATGTAGCCTTTCTATCTCAAAATTCACTGCACTCTTTGAGGGGACCTTTTTAAAGCATTCCTCTAGGGATATATTTAGTAGAGTTCAAAGGAGGCAATTTCTCTATGGGGGAGCATATATCTTTGCTATAACATTATTTTGTACTTACATTTCTTTCTTATAACTTCCCTTTGTAAAACTGCACCCACAACATAAAAGGCAGCATTTTATTTTCCTAAGTCTGCAGCCTCCAAAGTTATTCCTTGAAAGCACAAGGCTGAACTGAGACACGGTACTTCATTAAGCACGTGTAGGTTTGCAGCTGATCTCTCCACATGTAAAACCAGGAGAGAATTCAAAACTGCTTTTCAACAAGCCAGCCATAAGTTTACCCAGAATACCTTTTATTCTTCCACTTGAAAGCTGATCTCAGATGCTTTCTTGCAGTTTATTCCTCTAACTCCTACAATTAACTTCAGTCAATGACAAACTACTATAAAAAAAACACTCTTAACAGCAACTACTCCTGATGCTCAGAAAAGCCAGGAATTCTGACATGAAATAACAGATTATATACCAAAAGCCACCTGAAGGCTGAGATGGTGATGTCCCACACCAGAAACGTGGTTTTAGGCAATGTGAGCTCGCATACAGAAGCTGTGAACATTTCTAAAGCATCGTCTCTGGGCTGAGCAGGAGCAGCATATTCCTGAAAATGAAGGAAATGAGTCTCCCTCTCTGCTTTCTTTTTCTTCAGTCTTCAGTATGGGAAGCTGTTCGCACAGAGTTAAACAGAAACATTAGGGAATACAGTTCTAGAAGGAAAACACTGACTTCTCGGGCAAAACAACAGCAAATAGCATCTGGCTTCTGTTAGGACATACAGCATCTGCAAAATACAGCCCAAATGAATTTGACCCATCCTAAAGGCTGGTCAGTGTCACCTGAGGCCATCAGCTTAATTCAGGATATGCCTCTTTTTCTCAGCACAATATAAATAAATAATAATTTAAAAAAAAAAAGTGGCACATTAAATATGTATAGGGCCTTGGGAGAACTCTCCATCATCTTCAGAATATATATATTAAAAAAGGAGAATGCAATATACAACTACCAAAGTATGCAACAAGGAAAAGGAAAACGCAACGAACAGTCACCAGCACCCCACCAGGGCTGCCGCAGATTAGGTGCCAGAGCCTGCCAAATTCCAAGAGAAAACTATAGAAAAATAAGCCCACTGTGACTGAGCAACCCCCCAGGAGAAGAGCATGTCCTGGAAATCATTTCACTGCTACAAGCTGGACTCTGAATTGCTGAAACACCTCTGGTTTAACAGCAGAAGGCTTGCTAAGCAATCCAGCTCAGAATATTTTTATTAATGAACAAAAAGTTTAGGAGAAAGACTTAAAAATATTGTATGATTAAAAAATAACAGAATAATTTTGGTGCTTCACTTGATATAGAAACAGAATTACTTGTCTTCAAATATAAATTCTTCCAGCATAAAGCAAGTATGTGCACCACCACATGAGAGGTATCCCCCAGGTATGTGATACTGAATAATTAGGGCATTCTCCATAGCTGAAGGAGACCAAATTCAGTTTCCCCATGTGCCTAAGGAGATTCAAACTCTTTTGAGTCTTTCATCAACTCTCTTCCTCATCGCTGCTGAGAGCATCTACAGCTCAGCTTGGCATCAATCTATGATGCCAAGAATGGATTTTTTTTTTTTTTTTTTTTTAACCAGGCAATTCACGCAGCAGCAAACTCAATTATGGCTAATTATAGTAATGCTAGGAAAGAAACCTCCATAGTATATAAAACATTAAAAGGAAAGAAGCCATACAATGCAGGGCATCTTACATGAGAGCTCCGGGTCACAGGCAAAATTTAAATGCAGTATCTCAATTTAAAAAAAGAAAGAAAAAAACCAATTAGTCGTCTCTGCTAAGGCATGTTTACTTACCTGCTCATGCTCTTGACAGTCTCTCAGCAAATGAATTGTGATTACACTGCATAAAATCCAGTGTTTGGCTTTCTTATGATCCCATAGGACCAAATTCCACACTTTAAGACACATATACAAAAAAAAAGACTGAGCTCTGAAAGATACCTGTTCATTGCACAGACAAGAAGAAGGTTTGTTTTAAACACAGGCTGTAGCCTTCCCAGTTGCTGCTTCCACAGCTGATGTGTGTAAAGGAAAGGCTGTCCTAAAGGTTAAATAAAAGGTTTCACATTCAGATTAACAATGGTCAAGGGCTTTATAGGCTGCTGTCATCTCGGGGGTACCTAAAATCATACTATGACATATACAGATTTTACATACAGAAGGATATCAGGCTTTTTTGTGATGTGTATGCATAATCCTGGAGTATTCAACTCCTACTTATTTTAAAGGTGTTCAAAACTGATCAAAAACAGCGTAAGTGAAAAAAAATACCAGCTTTTGTCTGGTAAACACATTTGTGACTCAAATGTTGTCATCACTGAAGCAGAATGAGGAACTCCATGCATGAATGAAGAATAATTTATCAGGACATACTGGGAATTTGAGTGTACATAGACAGAATTATGAGAAATGCCACAGGAATTAAAAAAAAGCTCTAAAAATCTCTGGCAAGCCACTTGATGCATGTTTTAAGAGCCAAACCCCCCCAAAATATACTCTTCATACCCAGTGGGGATTGTATTGTAAGATCCAGGTGTACTGCCTTCTCATCAAACTCCCACGAGCCTATTAAGCATGATTTCCCAATGAGCTTCACCTGAAACACGACAATGCAGAACCAGAGGGACGTTCACTCACTCAGAAACAGAGAGGAGACCAAACAGGTGGTAGAAACATGACCTTTCTCCATGAGGTCAAATAGCTTTATTGTGATTAAGCACTACAATACAGTATATATCCATAAAAAACTCTATAGTGTATATAAATTATTCCTTCCATTCAGTAATTTTTTTTGCTTGTTTTTGTCTTTTTTTCATTTCCATTACAGCTTTGGTACAATGTGATTTTATTATATTTTTAAATACTTTTAGCTTCACAAACTCAACACAAAGTACAAAACTAATCCGAATCAGGGATATTACAATCTACACAGTGGTGTTCAGTGGTAGGAAAAAATCTTACCTCAATGAATTCATGTCACTAGCTAAGCTATAAAGGCATACCTAGCAGACATGACAAAAATATGCACCATTAACCAGCAAACATTTTTTTTTCAAAATTTATTTTACTTTTTATTTTTTTTTTACAGATTTTTCCAGCAGCAAGTCACTTGAGCATAGTCAGTACTTATGTCCTCAACTGATTATCCTGTTGCGTTCCTCTTCATTTGAAGGCCATGAGTTATTTGTCAAATAATGCACCGCTATCCTCATATAGCCACATTAAGCCACAGTGTCAGTACTTGACCTGCCACCCTGCATTGTTAATGCTTGCACAGTTTGTCCTGCAGCTGGCGGAAATAACTGGAACGTTATTGGAGGGGCAGTGTGGGGCAATCAACCGTAGGTTGCTCTGTGGGGCAGGAGGTATGACATTACAGTAGACAGGCATTCCAGTGGCTGTAAGTGTTCCTTGACCTGATTGATTAGGTAGCATGATTGGTTGTTGATATGATTGTTGCGGCAATCCTTGAGAACCCTGGGTCATTGGCACCTATGTAGGAACATGGAAAAATGTAGGAAAAAAACCAGTAATTACTAAACAAATTGAAGTAGGTCCCGAGTATCCCTATATTTGCATATACAACATGTTCTGCCAAAATGTCTTGCTTTCTCTGCTCAGAACTGTTCTCATCCCTGAGGAGTCTCCCTGTTAGAGAAGGGTTAAAGAGAAATTCCTCTGCTCAGAACTGTTCTCATCCCTGAAGATTTTCCCTGTTAGAAAAGGGTTAAAGAGAAATTCCTCTGCTCCCAGGTCTAGTAAGGGGCTCCGTCCTGATCTATCTGAACAGGAACTTCTGGATCAGTGCAAACAGAAGACTCAACCCTGAAATATCTGGGCCATCTAAAAGTTCTAAACCTTTAACTTGATCATTAACCTTTAAAATACATTTTCAATATCGGAATCCTGAAGATGCAAGGGGAAAATTTTACCCACAAGCAATTCCCCCGTATCCAGCTGGGTTGCTGCAGTCTTTGCAGAGAAGCTGAGGGAAAGGGTGAATGGCTGCTCAATCAGGGGAATCTATTAAAATAAATTAGATGTCATTTAGTTTCTTAACTTTCCAGAGGAACCAGCAGGAAACGTAAGTGCAGGCACCTCTCACAGGCTCTTGGCATACCTCACAGAAACCAGTTATAAAGTTAGGGACATAAGTCTGGGTAACTTATGGACTTGGTAAAAACCAAGTCATTGCCTTCCTTCTCCCCAAAACCCAATAAACAGAAATCTGTGTGGATACAGATTGTTACAGAAGACGTGGTGAGATCCTTGCCAGGAGTCGTCTCTGCAGAGGAGGAATTTTTAACTGAATCAGGCAAAGCCCTGAACTTCATTACAGGAAACAATACTGCACTGGCAAAAAAAAAAAGAAAACAAACAAACAAAAAAAACCCCAAAACTGTGAAGAGAGCAACGTTCTGGCTTTTATTTTTTTAAATTCCTTTTCTTCACAAGAAGAAATATAATTCCTTCATCCTTTGTGACATTGTACCTGCACCGTAGGCTGTAATAAACAGATCATTCGAAGCACTCCCAATTCAGAATGAAAATCAGGAGTACTAAGAATACATAAATAGGAAACAAAAAAACCAATTTGCCTTAGAAGCGTATTTACCAGGAGGTCTCCTGCCACACATTGTCCTAATGAAGTCATAAACACCATTCTGCAATATAAAAACTTAATTCAATCAAGCACTCTCCAAGAAAAGCAGTCTTTTTTGTCTGGCTCCCAAGTACCTGATAAGACGACATGGCTGGATACTGCACCATCATGCCTTGCACCTGATTTCCCTGTTGATTACTCATCAGGTTCTGGCTTTGGGGCGGCTGCTGCATTCCCATGAGACCCTGGAACCCCTGCTGCTGGTTGGGCAGGACAGGCTGGTAACCTGGAAGAAGAAAGATGTCTTCAAATATGCTGTCACTTGTAGGGGTGTCCTGGTTTCGAAATTTAAAACTGTTCTAAGGAACAGCAAAATGATTGCACTATTTCTTCCCACATTCATCAAAAAGCTGTTCTATTTCTAGAAGAGAAGCATTACTGGAAGTGAAAATTGAAGGGGAGGAAACAAATGCTGTGAGTTACAGCCCTGGCAGGCTAACAGGAGTGGGCAGCACACCTTCCTCATGCTCTTCAACCCCACAGCAGAGACCACCAGCTTCAAGGACACCAGGATTTTGCCTTCCCAGTCTAATCTGGTAGTTTTCTTTCAGGTCATGTTTCTTATCTTACCCTCTTACCTTTCTTATAATGCAGCTCCCTAGCACGATGTACCCAGAGAAGGCTTTATTTAAAAATCTTTACCCACACTGGCTCCTACTTGCAAGGCTTTTTATATGATTAGAGCGTATCAGGGGTCATATTCCACCCTACTAGTTTCATGTTTGGCAAAAGAGGAAATTCATAAATTGAGGACTGTCTGGTCCTCCCCATTGCTCAGTAGCAATGCTGCTGACACACAAGTGGCTGCACAGGGATGAAAAGTTGACGATTCTGTTTCAACCTGCCACTGGCTCTGCATTCAGAGTCACCACAACATTGCGGGTTTTCTGCTGGGAAGGCTCCTCTAGGGCTAACTGAGGAATGGGCAAAGTCTGGATGATCCGGTGGGCAAAGCTGCTAATGAGGCACAAGCGTGGATGGGAAGCGTGAGTGGTACGCTGCTTGGCAGCAATGGGATCCAGACGGAGAACTAGCCTCACCAGATGGAAGTGGGCTGGCTGGGCGATGCTGCCATTTAGAGATGAAGGATTTTGCAGAAAGAGTGGGAAGGGAAAGGAAGATGCAGAAAGATTCTGTCCTTGAGAAATGCAGCCAGCCACAGTCATTATAAATCAATGGATAATTTCTCCTTAAGACATTCCCTGTTCTTTAGCAGTCGTATTTTTTAGCACACAGTTATACAGTGCACTATTAACTCGGTAGTGATGTTCTCAGAATAAGCATATTTCAGGCAAAGAATTATCAGAAGGAGCAACACTGGCTTATTTTTCTGTGAAAAATGTGTATCACGTCTGCTCAATTTATATTCATGAATACAATACACAGTTCAATATACTTCATGAATTGGAAATCATCACCTGGGTACTTCTTCATTATGTAAGAAAAATAAAGTAATCAATGTGTCTGTTTCTGACAGTCTATTGCCAACTGATAGCTTCCCTTCAAAATCTTTTCTGATGCCAGATAAATGCTGGCTATTTCTGATCAATTTTTTGGCATTCAAGATGCCTTTCCACAGATATGAGATTAATGTCTCCAGTCAACTGAGCAAAATTTTTAAAAAAAATAATTCCATGAGTGATTAACTTGGCTGGGATATAGCATCAAACATCTGCCAAATGCACCAGATTACTATACATTCAAATTTGCTCTTTCCTATGCAGAAACACAGTGTCAGCATATTTTTCAGTCCCAAAAATTGCCAACATCAGAAGTGCTGTAACTGAGTTTACAGAAGGCTTATACAGCAATAATAAAATTACAAGTCCTCTTCTCCTCCTGTATGGAGGGGGAAAGGGGTGAAAAGACAGAAATAAAAATTTTAGCACTACTATTCTGGTACTTGCAAGACTGTACATTTAAGCAGAGAGGGGTCAACCAACAAGCAGATGCAGCAACAGCTAATTCATCTCATGTCACTTGTGGTGGTCAAAGTAAGTCCCAGATGTTGTAACAAATGACAGATTGACAGTGTACCAGGGCTCAATGACTAAGTATTTACCCTTATGCTGAACACCTCATGGGGGTGTTAAAATAACACATACCTCTGCCCTGAAAATCGCCTCTGTATTAGCAGACACTGCTTAGTATACGGCATAACCACTCTAAGTTTCAGGTGCAGAAATACAAGAAGAGGACAGGTTAAGAGCTGAGGTCCACTAGGCTATGGATTATTATTTTAACAATCTTATTACTCTTCAAGGACTTCAGCAATTTCTCCTGCCTGTAGGGCATGCGCACCCCTCACCCCTGTTCCAACAGGCTTACAACCCTGAGAGTCAGGAGAAGACCTCTTTCCTACTCCCTCTGCCAGCCAGTACTTAAAGGGAGCTACAGGAGAGATGGGGAGGGACTCTTTACCAAGAAGTGTAGGGACAGGACAAGGGGTAATGGTTTTAACCTGAAAGAGGGGAGATTTAGACTGGGTATTAGGAAGAATTTTTTTCCTGTGTGGGTGATGAGGCAGTGGCCCAGGTTGCCCAGAGGAGCTGTGGATGCCCCATCCCTGGAGGTGTTCAAGGCCAGGCTGGATGAGGCTTTGAGCAACCTGGGCTAGTGGAGGGTGTCCCTGCCCATGGCAGGGGCGTGGAACAAGATGGTCTTTAATGTACCTTCCAACCCAAACCATTTTGTGATTCTACTTATTTTTCAGTGAAATGAAAATAATACAGTGTTTTCAAAAGTCTTGGAAAATGAATGGCAGTCCCCAAAAAGCCATGCGTTGCTGGGCAGAGATGGATGTTTTGGAGCTACACAAGTGTCACAAAATGAGTGGGAACAGGAAGTGGCACTGCGCTTCCTGCAGCAATAGTTTTCTTCATACTTGCTCTTTTGCTCATTAGCTTTCATACTACATAAAGCGTAATCCTTAAAAGCCTCTTTACTGTCCCCTGAGAACATCCATACGTGGGTTATTTTCTAACGGCAGCACACATCAGATGAACCATCCTATTACTGCAAGCTCCAGGGCCTCTTTACTGCAATTATATCATCCTGCTCTATGTTATCTCTGCTACAAAGGAGGATTTTTAAAATCAGGGCAAACACGAGAGAGATTGTTAAACAACCAGAGGAACAAACCGTGCACAGAATTTCAATGAATGCCTCAGAGGCCTTGGATTGCAGTCGAAATGGAAGAGGCCGTCATGCTAGCAAGGTAATTCTCTGAACCTTTCCAGCCTGCATCACCATGCTGACAGCCAGCTCACTTAAACATCCCAGAGGGAGAAAGACTGCATGAAAGACCCACAAATGTTTTAATTTCTTGATGAGGCTACAGAGCTCTAAAGACAAAAATCAGTGGTATTACACCTCTGCCAGTAATATCAACCTGAGCTGTAATTAAAGCATATTTGGTGCTTTACTGGCCCCAGCATACATCTTTCATGAATGTCACGGCCATGCTTGGAAGCATTGTTCCACTGCTCATTTTGGATTTGAAGCATGCATTAGGAATGTAGATTTGCAATACGTGTATCAGCACTTTGGGTAAAGAGTCGTCAGCACTTCATCTGGCACGATTCCCTGAACTGCAAAGCTTATTGTACTCTTATTGTCCTCTCCCCACTTGAACAGAGTCCTTGCATCTAAGCCCATCAGATGGAAATGCATAAATTCACCGTGGTTGTGATATGAAGTGTTTTGAGAGCTCACCTGCTCCCTTATTCCCGCTTCGCTCAGTTGCCAACCTTGGCAACGTGCTGCAGCAGCTCAGGCAAGCAAAGCCCAAAAGAAATTAAAAAGAGAATCCTCAGCAAGGCTAACTGGGCTGGGTGCAGGGCTAACTGGGCCAGGCGCAGGGCTGTGCAGCTCTGGCCATGTCCCTGCCTGCTCCCCAACTACTGCAGTGCCTTTCTCAGCCCAGCACCTCTGCCCTACAGCCCCAGTATGGACTGTCTCAGCCTCCACTGCCACCAGGAGCACTGGGAAAAGACTGAATTTGAGCTACTAGGGAACCTAATGAGTTAACTCCGCTCAATTT
Organism: Pterocles gutturalis; assembly: GCF_000699245.1. Taxonomy (NCBI): domain Eukaryota; kingdom Metazoa; phylum Chordata; class Aves; order Pterocliformes; family Pteroclidae; genus Pterocles; species Pterocles gutturalis. The sequence continues at coordinate 54,296 of NW_010143303.1, forward strand.
ATTCAAAAGATGAAGAGGTATCTGCTGGTAGACAGCTCTCGAACAGAAGAGAAAATGGTATAATAAAATTACATGGTTGGAAGATAAACCTAGAACTGCTCAGATTAGAAAAAAAATCCAAAGTTTCAACAGACCCTATAATTAACAACAGGGCAATTTACCCAGAGAAGAAGCACATTCACTATCACACGAAAGCTCTAAAATGAGGATGGACAGCTTGCTAGAAGACATTCATCAGTTTAATAAGAAGTTCTGGGAATAAAGATATGATTAGTGGGTGCTCTGTGTCCAGTTATTATTCAGATAATTCAATTACATGTTCCAGACTTGAAATACTTTTGAAAAATGTTAGCCAGTTAGCTCTTAACAGTTTTCCTATCTTCCAAGGAAAAGGACTAATCTGCGTGTAAGACAGGATCCTCTTCCCAGTCTGCTTCCTTTGATCCCATATTGGCAACGTCACCCAATTCACTCCACAAGCAGAGAGCTCCCTAGTGTACAATGGATATTCTAGGGGCTATTTCTGGCCTATTTTAGTTTACTTTGCCCTGGCTGGAGTAGTGCTCAGTAGTTTTGTAGGCTGAAGAATACAATTGGTATCTATTCCCACCATTTTGCTAGGCTACCTTTGCCTTTACTTTTTAAAATAAGCTATGAGTAAAGTATTAAAGTGGCTGGATAGAGCTTTTACTCTATAATGACAGAAACTTAAAACACCCATGGTAACTTACTAATCAGAGAAGAAAAAATGTCATTGTAAAACTACAATTCAGTCATGCACACATCAGCAAGTCTGGTAAAGTTTTTGGCAACTCATTTGCCAAAAGCTCTGAGCTGGTCCATCCCAAAGTACTTGCAGAAGTGGAAGGGAAAAAAAAAAAAATTGAAGCATGCAGTTGAGCAAGATTAGACACTGTGTCTTGACACAAAGAACCTGTGGATTCTCAAAGAGACCCTAAATGTTATCTGTAAAATACAAGGAAAAGAAGCCAGGCTGGGGAATGTCATGTCTAAGACAGTTGCCTGAGCTGTGGGACATACTGACATCCCTTCCCAGCACACCTGGGAGCAGGAATTGGAGGCAAGGGGTTGGGACTAGAGGGCAAAAGATGGACTAAAAGTCTAAACATAAAACTAAGCTGTAAATTGAAGCCAATTTCAATGTTAGCCTCACCCCAAAGTGTCTGCAGTTTGGACGACACACACAGAAGATACACTAATTAATGTCTCATTGCTGGTGTGTCATTTTCTGTGTGAATCTGAAGATTTCAACTGCATCTTGTACAGCTGGAATCCAAAACACTTTGTAAACAATTTTGTAGTTTTAAGCTTGGATCTAAAATCCAAGGCATGCTGCAAACCAGACCTGCTGCAGTTGATCAATCCACTCCTACTGTGTCTGCTTTCACTCTGCAATACTCGTAAAAATGTCTGGACCTAGTAAGATATTCAGGCTTTGTGTTCTACTTGAAGACATCACAGATAATTTATGGGTGTCAACTGGATACCACATGAGCTAGAAGGACAAATATGTAATAGCTTAATGGTACAAATCCATCCCTTTCCTTTCAAAACATAAGCCCAAGCAATTATTTTATTTAGTTTTCACATACATACAAAGGAAAAAACAAGAATACCTGTGCCTGAAATAAAGGAGTCTTAAGAAGCAAAATTTAAAAGTGATGACATCAATTCTTTTAAGTTGTGAGAGATCAAAACAATTTTTAGCTAATGGCACTGCCGTTACATTCACTGAGAACATAGTAAATATATTCCTAAACTGATTGCAATGACAGTGACTGTAAAAATTCTCTGCAGAGCTGGGGTTATAAAACTGCTGGATTTTGAACTTAGAGTCTTGACACATAACGGCTCCCTGCTTCCTAAATTGTCTGTAGCTTTGCTAAGAGCACATCCATGCTTCCCGAACCTGGTAATAGCTCAACCACCACATTTGTTGGCAGACCTACAGAGAAAGAGTCGGATCCAGCTGCATTAAGGAAATCAGCAAGATGTCTATGCATCAGAGATATGAGCCAGGAAGATTTATTATCACAAGAGAAAGAAGAAAAATACTGGTTAGAAGACAGCTTGCCTGTCTTCCCCTCCCCATTTCTCTCTCTGCTTTACAAAGCTACAAATCCCACAAAATCAACAGTGCAAAAACATCTCCATCCAGCTTCAAAAGAAGAAGAAGAAATCAAATTTGGAAAATCTGCTACAATTTGGCATTATTTCAAAGCGACCTATTTGTTGGATGGTAAAAACTGCTGATGAAAATACCTTGATACATAAGATATTATTATTTTTTTCTTTTTTTTGTGGATAACAGCTCTGAAATCCCCCATCTGGCTAGTTCTGTCCAACTGCTAGAGCAGAATCTGGCTTATCTCACTGAACTGCCCCTCCTTGTCCTCTTCATTTATTCTTCCTCAAAGAAGTTCTACAAAATCCTGGTTTTACTTGCTTTGCAACCCCAGGGGCTGGAAGAAACCCAAAGCACAGGACATCCGAAGCGTGGATAGATTCATTGGCCACTCGAAACAACACCGCCAACGGGGGGCACTTCTCGGCTGCCAACAAAACGGGGAAGGAATTCAGGGAAAAACACAACTGCCCTGGTGATGCAAACCCTCTCAGTTCAAAAGATGTGCAGGGTCAGGGCCTCACAAATCCATTTTCCAGCTCTGCTTGCCATATATAAACCAGAAGAAGGTACATCTTTACAAAAACTAAGAGAGAGTGCTTTGTGCACAGACTTTTCCTCAAGAATAGTCCCTGCAGAAAACAAATGATGAAATTTGAAAAATGATGAAATGATGACAATAACACTGCATACCACATGTGAGATTTAGAACTTAAGTGTCAAAGAAATACCCATTACATTTCATTTTACCCTCTGCCTGTGATGATAATTTCCAACTGCTGGAGACGAGGAACAGCATTATCTTTTAAAAAACATTTAAACGCATGCTCACCGTCCTGTGCAGGGAAAATGCTTTCACAAAGAGCACTGAACTGTTATTTAGAGCCTTTTACTTCATCATCCAACCAACTACCTTCAGGGCAAACTCACAAAATCATGGACACAATTAATTTACAGATCACTTAAAGACACATACCCACCCCTCAGATATTTTTCCACACCTTAGAGTTGTTTTAAAACTCAGTGGCTGAATAAAAAGGCCCAGACAAATAAGAGGTATGATTAAATACTTTCATTATACGCCTAATGAAATCACATACTGTAACATCTTCTGAGACTAAAATTTTAATTAAGGCAGGCTGGCATTTTGGCTTCCCCCCCCTCCCCATGTCCCAGGGGACCAGCAGGTAAGGTCAAACAAAAAGCTGATGTGATAAAACTGCGCGAGAGCGCTCCCGGGAGACCTGGCATTATTAACAAGAACATGAGGAAGGGCACAGTTGAACAGTTCAAAGATAAATGATTGCATTCAGTTTACTTTTCACTATCAAGTGGAGAGCCTGAGAGAGCTGTTATTTGACAAGAAATGTGTATAAATAGGCATAAAAAAAGAGCTTGAATGGATACAAGCATAGGAGATTCAAGGTTGGTGAAATGTTTTTCTTCAGTTTCAGATCTGGATCTATTCGCTTCTCTACACAAAGGATTTCCAAATTATAGGGACATCTTTAAGAACAACTTGCTACTAAGAAGTGGCTTGATGCTGAAAATAAACCTGTTCTTGCTGAGAACCTAACCCCATGTTATTATACGACACTTTAATAAATTTATTTTAACCCCTTTTCAATACAATTTTATGTTCTGAGACCATTTAGCACGGTTCCTGTTTTTCAAAAAGCTATGACAAAAATTATTTGCTTTTCTCCTTGAAGATAAATCTGAAGATAAACGGAGGGGCACCTCTTAGAGACATAGCATGTAACTCAAAGCTCCCGTAAGATCCAGAAAAGAAAATTCTATTTTTAAGATGAAATCCTTTTATCTCACTTCAGTAAAAATACAGAGCGACCAGCCAGCTGCAAGCCAAAAAAATAATTGCAACACAATAATGCAGGGCTCCATTACAGCAGCATAATTCTGGTAAAGCAGCTGATCCAGGATCTTGGCACATACCGAGACCCTGGAGCCTGACTTAAATGCATTAACCCAGACAAAGCATGTGCAGCTGTTTTGGTAATCAGAGGCTTCTGCATTTTACTGGAGACCAAAAAAAAAAAAAAAACCAAAACAAAACCCCCCAAAAAAACACCCACAAAAAAAAAAAAAAGAAAAAAAAAAAGAAAAAGTCTCTCAGCCAGCAAAAGTCACAGGTGATACGGAGAGAGAGGAGGAAAGTATTTTATGCTTTTGAACTAAGCTAATCCATGGAGCCCCGTGAACAGGCTCAACAGCTCTGTGGAGATAGGCTTTGGCCAGCACGATGAGCAAGGGTTTGCACCGAAGCAGGGGCGGTGCCCGAAGCCAGCTGAGGTGCCTGCAGATAGGATGCTGCAGGACTTGGAAAACATTATTCTGAGAGGGGTGAAGTCTTGACCCATGGGCAGGCCAATAGGTCATTCTGGAGAATTTGTGGGTTGCTCTTAAGACAGCTTTACTGCTCAAAGACCAAACCAGATGCAAATCCAGCCACAGCCCTTACTATGGCCGTAGGCGGTTACACTGCTGGGGTCTGTTGCAAGTTCTCTTTGGGGGATTTTTGAATGGCTAATATACAACTAGAACATCGATGGAAAAACTCATTAGTGTCGACAGTAAGATTCCTTTGGCACATGACATACTGGAGGTCTTGCCTCACATTGAAAAGTGGCATCTAGAGATAAGCCCTTGCCAGCAAACATTATAGGGGGTCTTCATTTAGGATGACTACCTAAGATTATGTTCAGGATTCTGCTGAATTCAGAAACAAAATGTCCATACATTCTTGCAGAAAAACTAAGTTTTCTTTAAAGCTAAGATTAATAGTGAACTGTGCCGAAATGAAGCATATGATTAACTATTGTATTACTATTTCTTTCAGAAAAAAACCCTCAAAACAATAGCTTTGACTGAAGACTGCAAAACCAAACTGCTCTTTTCTCATCTCTCTACCCAGAAAACTGTATTTTGCAGAATTGCAAAGCGTAACCTTTGTTACAACTGTGCTCATTTTCACATGGAAATATTTTTCAGGTGAAATGGTAACTTCCTTTAGTTCAGGGCAGGAATATCATCACAGTAGCTGGTAAAAACTTGGTTTAAATTCAACCCCCTATAAAAAAAATTGTCACTAATTTAACTCTTGGTATGCACACACATATATCTGTAAGGGAGGAAACAAATATGAGATAAAATAGCCATAAAAGTTAAAGATCATCAGCTGGGCTTCACCAATTGACTGCACACAACTGCTCTGTGCTGAACACAAAGGAAAGCAGGGGATGGGTGAAGTCTTTGCATATAGAACAGGCTGGAAGTACATATGGTCAGGCAAAACAGCACCCTGTGTAATACTCCCTATATATACGTGCACATGTGTTTGCATTCTGTTACAGAAAATTGTTCCTGGCCATAGCATAATAATTATTTGCAATATCCACTCTTTCGTTAGCCAATCTGTAATAACTGTGTACAATGGGACAGCTAGCCACCCATGCAAAATTGTGATCCCCCCAAAAAAACCCCAAATACAAAACCAGCACGATCAGATCTGAAAAAGGTCTACTGCATCCATGCAAGCTGTGAGCCCACAGGTTCCCTGAATTTCAGCAGGTTCATCTCTACATTACACGAGTTTGATTTTCTGGATTGTCCCCAAATAAATAACAGCAGGTCTGATCAAACAAACTGTTGATCCCCCTTGCATTGATCTGGAACTTAGCCCTTGGTATTGCTGAAATATCTACAACTTCCACCATGCCAGCTGCTGTGCAAACTTCAAGGAATAGCTGCAGTCCCTGCACTGAAGATGGCATATCCTTGAACAGACAAGACCCCTGGAGACAGAACAAATAAGCATCCAGTAGAAATGACTTGCCCAATGAAAAACAGTAAAATTGTACAGAACTTTTCAGGAAAATACACCAAAATCATCCTGTGTCGCATTTTACTGAGGGCAGAATGGGGTAAATAACTGCTAGCAGCATCAATTCTTCCTAACGATTTCCTAATTCTTCCTATGCTTTTCACCCTTGCAAGCCGGGCTTTGGTTTGTGGCTCAGCCTCGAGGAGTTTTCATACACGTGACACCAACTGTAAATACCATCTGCAACAAAGGCACGGCCACTGCCCGATGGCACTCTTCCTCCCCGCTGCTTCTGCGTACACCTATAGGTTAACGTATCGAATCACTGAGCAAAAGGACTCGTGCTTGTTTATTTACCTAGAACATAAGGGCACAGCAAGTTATGGGCTCCATCCGCCAGCTCAATGCAAACAGACACAAAGATCATACTGAAACCAACAGGACTTTGCTATAGCATATGTCTGCCCATATGGGTCCAACTGCAAAAATCTCATCTGTTCCAAGTGTGCCCATGCAGAACGTAATCCAAAGACTACCGGGGTTAGCAATCAACTTTAACTGGCTTTACACCATATTAGGAGCACTCGCCTGCAACATAGTGATTGCTCTGGCCCCTATACAGCAGATCCCTTAAGCATTTACTTAACTTTTAAGCATACGAGCCAATTTCTTGATTTCAGAGCAATGATTTACAGGCTTGAATATACTTCTGGACTGAGGCCAGAGAACTCAGCCCTTGGAAAGAAGAGATCTCCAATGGGAGAGATACTGACACATTTATTCACATTTATTCTTAGCATCCTTTAAAAGGCTTCTCAGAAGCTTGACCAGACAGGTAGCAATCAACCTAAGGAAAAAGAGGCTCCATTCCAATAAAATTCAGTTCTATATATGAAACCAAATAATTTCTCAGCTCTCCTTTTGCACGGCCACTGCTTAATCCACAAACTGGAAAGCAAGTCAAGATGGGACTGAGCCTGCATCCACACATGGCCCAATGCACATATGGTACATATATGAAAGTGCCATTAGACTAAGCATTGGGTATGTACCAAGAGATACCGGCAAGTAATAAAGCAAATGGCAACCAGGGATGAGTCTAACCTACTTCACTTATCTTCCAGCTAAATCTTTCTTCTGGAGGGAGGTGAACAGCAAAATCTACAGAGTAGTCACTCCAGTGCCTGGTTAGCTTCATCTGCAGCCAAATTCTTCATCTCACTAAGAAGTAAGTAAAAGCCAAAAATGTCTGAAAAAGTAAAAACATTCCCTTTTGACATTCCAAATAGAACATAACCAGTTTCTAAGACTTTGAAAAATTTGTTCAATTTCAATTTAAAAATATTTTAAATGAAATTAAACACTTTAATTGTTCACAGGCGATTTGAAGCTTTTGTTTCATCTTTTGATTTGCCTTGCAGGGCAGGGAAGAGAGGAAGTGTCATTTCACAGGAATTTGAGGGTGTTTTTTTTGTTTTAATTGGTCAAGGAATCTGCAAAATATTATTATTATAATAATTCAATAACAATAATAAATTTTTATTCATACAGTTTTATAAACTCTTTTGATAAATCAGGCAGCTAAATCCGCAAATTTATATCCGTACCACACACAAATGTCTTTTCAACTCTTGGACTTGGTGTGCAGAATAACATGAACTACATTTGAAAAAAAAATAAAAAGGGGAACACACCACAGCAGTCATAAACTTTCACCTCTGCCTTTTCTAAAAAGTGTTTAGTGGCACTTTTGAATATGCAAGTACTAACACCTGGCGACACAAGTTTCTTGTGCATTCACAAAATAAATGAATAGATAGAACACTGTCAGCAGCAAGCTTTTCTGCACAGCTGTGCCAAGAAATCTGGGACCAAAGAGAGGGAGAAAAAAGAGAAAAGTCATAAAAAGGGAAAAGGGAGAGTGAGGACGGAGGGGACCTCAGAAGAGATTGCTTGGTTTCTCCATTGATTTCTGAGTCTTTCTGCTGAGTTGCCAAACCCATAGGATCAGTCCTGATTTCCTTCTCTCCCCTCAAGGTATCTGCAATTGTGCAATTGTAAATGATGCAAAATTGAGTTTCATTAACAAAAAAACCGAAGCATAGCCTCCTGAATATTTGTGCTTTGTCTGCTCTGGGTCTCTCCAAGGCGATGTATGCTCTCAGCAATCACTGGGGCAGAGCTGCCGCGGAGCATTTGCTGTCACGCAGCACGCTTTTAATAGTTTGCAAGCCCAGCAAAGCTGTGTTTACAATCTTCATGGCCAAAGGTATTTGCAAAGTCTGATCTCATGAGCAATGCTAGCTAAGCTTTCAGAGCTACGGAAAACGCACAATAAAGATCATGAACATATGGAGTCTTCAACTCAACATTAATATTGAAGATCAGCCTGGGTATGTGGTCAAGGTAGATTTGAGAGCCAGCAGCAGAACTTTTCCGTTGCATACATCATAAATATTGATAGCCTTTTGCTCGCCTGGGACGTTGTACACTCTGAGTGCACAACTTCTCCTTTCTGTATATTAGTTTTCTCATCTGTAAAAGAAGGTTTTGAGAGGTGACTTCTTCATGAGGCATTTTGAAATTCATCAGTGCTGGGAAGTGCTATATACTCAATGGATAAAGTCAACGGAAAAACAACTGATAATATATAATATGAAGTGACCTTTGAGTGCTGAATTTGCTAAGAGTTACATATAGAGCTCTGCAAAAATTTCAGTTGGATGAAGAGCCCTACTTTGATCCAAAAAAAAATTTATTTTTTTTTTTCTGTCAGCACTGGCAAGGGTAGGGCTGAATTCCCAGAGCCCAAAGTCTGCCAACACTGGCAGAAGGTGAGGAAGAGGGCACGGTCAATGTCATTTGCTAGAGCACAAGTCTTAACTACAGGTCTCTGCAAATCAGAGATTTGCCAGTAAACTGATAAGAAAATGGGCAATATATGCAACCACTGGATATAAAGGAGCACCACTGTCCAAGTCAACCTGAGGCTAAAATACTTGTTTCTTGCTTACGTGGTCTGGCTGGTGTAACTGATTTAATAGACTTCTGCTGGGGCTGCTCAAAGTCCAACCGCAAAGCAGCTGACAGAAATGTCTCTCCGTATAAAATTCACAACATGCTTTTCTGAAGTGGTAGCTGATGTGCCCGGCCAATCTGCCGAAAACGTCTGTGTAGCTAAAATTTTTTGAAAAGAGAAAATCACAGGATCTGCAAACACATCTGCAGAATGTGCTTTAGCAACTGCTGCTCATTCCAAGCACAAACTTTGAGAGTAAACACTAACTTCTGTAACTGAAAAAGGACAAATGTAAGTCATTTGAGACTTTAGCTTTTAGACTACTCATGACAAGGAACTCAATCTACCCCTGTAAATTTTCCTTACGGTAGAGCCATTGTCCAATTTTAAACAATTAGCATAACTTCTTCAAACTAAAAACCAGATGAGTACAATCTTCACATTTTAGCAAATATATCTGCTGCAAATAAATAACTTTTTAATTAGAAAAACTGACTACTTTATAGACCTTGTTCTCATATTCTGGAATGAGCTATTGCTTCCATTAAAAGAAAAACAATTTTTTTTCCCATCATAGGGGAAGCCATGGCAAACTGCTTAATAAATATTCACTGGTATTTTAGGCATGGCCATAAAAAAAAAAAAAAAAAAAAAAAAAAGACATTTTACTGGCTGTCCTGGAAACAGTGCATTTAATGTCGGAGCATCCCTGAGAAACAAAAACCAAAGAGAGGCTCTTGTTGCAAGGAGCTGCCAAGTAACAGCAAGGTCATGAAGTGTCCACAGGTCACACTCATGAACAGATCTACCACTGCGGCCGGAGAAGAAAAAATAAGATGAATGAGCTTGTGTCTGTCTACAGCTTATGATGACACTCCCAGAAACGTGCCCAGTGGGGCGGCTGAGCTGGCAGATGGGAGCAGTCCCACCCAACACCCCTGGGACAGGGAGAGAGAAAAACAGGTAGGACAGCTCATCTGCAACTGCTTTCTGGATCTAAGGAGGTTTTTTCTTTTTTTTGAAGCCACACAATTTATTACTTTGGTGGCAATTCTGCACAGATAGCAAACAAACTCTACGAGCTACAAAACAAAGCTACCTCTGCTGCAGGAACTGCTGAAAAGAATAAAAATGAACAATTTGAAAACCAACTGCAGATGTTCTTAAAGCTAATTAATAATAAAAAAATAATAAATACTACTACAAAACACATCCCATGAAAGCACTGTCCTCTTTACAGATCAAGGCAAGTTTTTCATTTAAAAAAAAAAAAAAGAAAAAAAAAATCAGGGCTCCTGCAATTCATTTGATAAAATAAGTTATGATGTATTAGAATTTACACAAATAAAAATCCAGAATAGTATCAAGACTATAAAGCATGAAGATAACATATTGTTCTGGCAAGTGATAAAACTGCTCCCAGTGACAGTGGTGATTTATTGAAGCAATTCAAATACACTTTGAAAGTATATTAGCTTCGCCTCTGTCCACAAAGGGCACATTTTAGCAGGGCAGGCCACGCCGGTGATAAATTACAAACCAGCAAGAAGTGAAGGCAATTGGCAACATCAGATGCCCAAAGGCCCTGAATTACTGTGATAATGTGGTTTTCATGATAATACCTCCCATGTAATGGCATCCGAGCACCTAGAGAACACATCACATCACTGTGTTGTTTTTTTGGGAGATAACGTTACAATGGAGAGAGCGGCTGGGACCTCCCAGCTAAAGTTGACACACAAAGCATTTACAAATGGGCTCTGGATCAAAGTTTGGTACAGAAGCTCACAGCTGAGATGCTACCTTTGAGGTGGAACCTGGAAAATAACTGCCTCTGGCTTTCAGGAACTGAAGCAAGCCATGAGCTGCAGACCGACAGCCTGGAAGCCTACTGTACAAGTTACTGGGCACACTTCTTCACTGGTCACACCCGTTCAAACCTGCAGTAAGAGCCAGGCTCTTCCCACGGCTCAGAACAGCACTGGAAAAGGAGCATAGAAAAAGCACAATGCCAAAGTCTCCTCCTACAGCAAGGTTTTCCTACTGCAAAAATATTGAAAAATTGTTTTATTTTAAGATGCTCTGGGCTAAATTCTACCCTCTGATGTCCTAGCATAGACCAAGATTGACTTCACAGTCAACCTGGACTTCCGAGGGTGTCCTTGGAAAAGAACGTGTCCCTGGACAGTGCCATGGAGGGCCATGCAGCAAATTCTTCTCCTCATATCACCAGGGAAAGTTTAACAAATTGTGTCTGCCTCCAATTATTACAGTCCTTCCCATTTTGACACACTAGGAAGCACATCTTTGTGTCTTTACAGCTCCTAAATTAAGAGCAATGGGAGAAATTAATGACTTGGTCAAAGCAGTTACATCTTGCTGTGGATCGAAAGAAGTTTCTCAGCAATTATACTGTAATGGGCTCGTATCCAAAAAATAAAGCATTTTAAACAGAGTTTCTTTCTGGTGGACATTTTTAACTTCTATTTAATCAAAAACAATCTCTTGGGAAGTGCTAATGAATATCTATCTATTTCTATGATACCCATTACCATATAACCTGAGGACCTCAGACATACTGCATACTTACAGAATGAGTTCATGGAACTTTTCAAGGAAGCTGGCTGTATCTTGAGTTTATGCTAGTAAATGCCACAGAGAATTGTGTTTCTGTATTTACAGTCTTTGTATGACAAATGCCACAGTGACACTGTAACTGAAATGGTATAAAACACTTACATACAGATTAATACTCTAAAAGTAGGCTAGCTAAACACTTTCCCAATGCAGACTTGGAGAAGATGCAAAAGTGGCAAAACTCAGTAGTTATTAATTTCTCTAAAGCCCAGCACCTTTTTGAACCTGACCCTTTATCTATTTTTGTATCTCTAATCTAATGATTAGAAGAACATTTATTCCTTGAATTGAAATTCTGGGTAGTACAGATATTACAGCACAGCGCAGGCTATCGCTTCCATTTATTTACGGCTCTGCAGAACCATTCTTCTTTAGAAACATTTGCAGGAATTGAATTGATTGTACGTTAAGTGTTATTCTTAATAGTTTTTTCATTGCTAGCTAATGGAAATATGGATTCAACATTATTTTAAGCTCAATGCAGTGTAAAAGAATTAGTTTAGTACACTGTAATTATGATTTTTTACAGCACTTAATAGAAGTACAAGACAGAAATAGATTTCTTCAAGCGAGTGAGAAGAATTGGAGCGTATTTGTTTCTTCAGTAACAACAAGGGAGTCACTCCTCTTTCTTTTTCTTGTTTGCACCCTTCAGATTTACGTTTGCTGCTTAAATAAAGGAGTGTGTTTGCAGCACCCCTCAAACTCTACCTTGCCAAAAGACCAGAAATATTTTGCTAAACTTCATCTCTGAGCAGGGGAACGATTCTCTCCTCTCTACTGCAAATTGGGCAGGAGGCAGTAGTAATGGCCATAGCCCCTAACTTCGTTTCAATGACAGAAGAAATAAGAATATCCTTCCCTACCCCATCACCTACCCACGCTTGTCATCCTGCCCTCACAGCATTCCAGTCATCAGGGCAGTAAAAATGAACAGCAAATGTTTATTTCTATTTCTCCCCCACCCCTCTAACCCAGAAAACATTCACTTTATCCCTTTTTCCCTAGAAAATTTCACTCTTGAATAGGTTCCAAATTTCCCTCCTTCCCAAACACCCATCTCGATGTCTTTGAAATGTCTTTTGGGACATCTCCCCTAGAAGGCTAACTTCTCCCAGAGAGAGCCCAATTTACTGGAAAACTATTGCTCCATCTCCTCAGACCATTTTCCAGGCTCTCCAGCCCCAGCAGTCAGCCTAGCTGCAGCGGCAATTTATTTTTCTTCCAAAGGGAAAACAAGGATGGTCTCCTGGGCCTCTGAGGTCTCATTACAGAACAAACCCCAGCATCTTGTAACACAGAGAGTGTGATGGACTTGACGGAGAGCATCATTGAAAGGAAATGGAAAGAAAGGAGACAACACGGTCTCTGCTCTTGCCATCTGCTCCTCGCTCTGTCTCCCTTTCCTGATTTTCTCCATACTGCTCAGAAACTTGCTAAAGGCAGAGATTTCCAACCCCCCTTCATTTTTACCAGGTGTTCAATCATATTCAGCAAGGGCTCTACTGAGGGCTCCAGCAACTATGGCAACACAAAAAACAAGTTAACACAAAAACTGGAATTGCTCCATACACATCAGGTTCCTTAGGTCTCCGAGGAAAACAGTAGCAGGATTCCCAGGCCTAAGCCCGAGGTCCTGGAAAGCTGCCATCAAAGGCAAATGCTGTATAAAAGCCAAGAGTATTTTACCACCTGCTTTTACAGTCTAGTAACTGTAAAGCTTCTTTCTGCAGTGTTGCCCTTCAAATGAAAGGAAAATTCTCCCCATATTACATTCAATTTTTCAGTTTCAAAAATGTCAATATAACAATCTTTTTGTAACAAGAAGACAAAAGCTTTTCCATCTTCTCGGGATCAACATTATTGCTTAAGCAAGGACAAGTGGTACCTCTCTTTGTAAAGGCTCTTTTTTCATGTACTGCCAAAAATACAAATACAATTCCAACTCCGCAGATAATCATCTGCTTTTCCGACCAAAGGCTGAAGTGGCCAGGATGCAAAAATGACATATCCTTTAGTGATGCACCACTGTTCTCTCTCAAGCCCTGTACATAAATCAGAAAGTTTGAGAAATAAATCTGGAGCAAACCACTCAGACATCTGCACAGAGACAAGCAGGTCTCTGAAATTAAAGTCAAGCACAGAAAACCGTGAGAAATTCGTCACTGCTTGGCTCCAGCTGCACTGCCTTAAGGGGTCACTCTTCCAGCTTTTCAAAATGGGAACATAGGTCAATGCACTGGTGTCCATACAGCCTCCAAAAGCACCAGGGTGGCATGGTTAAATATTCCAAAATCAGGAAAAGGCAATGCACTTCTGTGCTTAGTGAGCCCAGCATGGTTAGAGCTATTCCATTAACTACCGATGTACTTGTACACCACGACATAACGAAAAGATGAGAGAAAATGTCTGAGACCACTCAAGGGGGTGTCAAAAAAGGTTTTGGTTTACCAGCCCATTTTTTGTGCCATTTGTGCCTCAGCTGCCTTCTTGGCGTGCACCACAAGTGTATTAAAACTTTAACAAACCTACGAGAAATGAGAAATTCAGGATTTCTGTTCAAAGCTGATGTTGCGATTGCTCAGCAAAGTGCCCTGTTGGGATTGCTTCACAGAAATACAACCACTTTGCTCACTGGCAACTCATTTTCTCAGTTTCTACTTGATGGATGTGCAGTCTGTTCACTTCCAGGAGGAAACTCAGGAAAAGAGTTCTTGCTGATTAATTATGGCCTATTCAGAAACAGCATTTTACTACTCAATTAGAAACAACTCTCTAAGGCAAATTGTATTTCCACATGCCCACACCTGTTTCTCCAATAAATCATATTCTATATTTGCACAACGGGTCACATTATAGCACAAACGAGCTGCCTGATGCATTCCAAACACCACTGTAAATTCATATAACATATTAATCAGAACCAAGTAGAATAAGCAGAGAGAAATTGAACTGTGCCCTCCTCCAGGCTTCAAATTGGTCGGACAACCAGTTGTTTGAGGACTAAAGACTCAGTCCTACCACACACTGCTCACCTGACTACAATTCTTAATAAACACGAATAGCTTTGCACTGCGACTTTCTTCCTTATAATGTAACAAGTAAATACATCTAAGGGGGGGGGGGAAAATCGGGGAAAAAAGTACAAGCTACACTTCCTTTTATTAACTTCAGTCAGGTTGACACATACCATGCCAGCTTTTGTAGCCATTAGTCTCAATTTGTGCAATTCCACGTTACATTTATTCTTTACATTTTATAAAATTAAGAAATCTTCTCCATTTAGTTTGTAAGCACTCCATAGCTTACAAATAGACAAAAATGGATAGAAGCAGATGAAGCTCTGTCATAGAATGGCTATCACTGTGAAGTTTCCACGATGAAAGCATAAATACGGTTCACTGCAGCCATATGGGATCTCCCTAAAATGAGTGCGACCAGTGTGTGGGCTCAACAGGGCTTTGCATGATGCCCTACAAACCCACTGCTATTGCTAGCTATGTTTCCTAGCAACACGTTTCTTCCTCCTTATATTGCAAGGCCATATTTCTGGGAGACAGAGATGAGCGATTCAAAGAAAAGCAGAACAGTATTTGTATTATTTTACGTAGGAACGTTTTCCTCCTTAACATGACCCTGATATAACAAACTCACAGCTTCCCATCTTACACAGCTAGCCAGGGGCTTGAAGGGCTCCTGCCTGCTGTTCCATTTGGTCAGCATGTTGAGGTTCTGGAGCAGAAAAATAACTGCTTTTTTTTTTTTTTTTTTTAATCCCCTACATCTTTTGCTTCTGCTTATCAGAGCATCCTGCACACAGCTCCACAACATGAACCGATGACCCATAACGTATGTGCTCCAGAATAGAGCAGAAACTTTACATGATGTGATACCACTGAAAATTTTAAGTCAGCAGTGATGATGTGGTGTCCTGTGTGAAGAGCATGAAATTATCTGAAAGGTGTTAAGACACCCGTGCACCTTGGACATCACCTTTTCCCTCCATAAAACAAGTCCAATCATCAGAGGCTCTACAGGAGTTCTAGCTGAGAGAGCACAAGAGCATTTGCCTCTGCCAGCACTGCAACACAAATATATAGTTCATGATTTGGTAATAGCTTGGGTATAAAAGGAGCTTTGTAAAACCCAGCTCCACTCTTTTACACACAAATCACAGGCAAATTTGTACTTTTCTGGAACAAAGAACATCAAGACACCTCATTCAGATTTCTAATTCTTGCATTATATGATAATTCTATTTCACCAAACTACTTTTGCCTTGTGATGTAGCTGCATTGGTAATTATTTATTGCCCAGCTCAAGGTTAAGTGAAGGAACAGCCTCACCAAGATCCTGTTTAAGCTCTTATTTTTCACCATGTGCTACAAAAGATTAATTGCTTTCTATTTCTCCAATAGAGACAGAATTAAAATTGCCATTTGATACAAACTATTAACGCAGCAATCATTTTAAAGCAGCACATTGCTTTTTACAATTTAATACCTTTCCCCTCTTTTGCTTTTCTATAAAGCGGTACTTGGCAAACCTGAAAAAATTAATTCGTGAAAGCTCCTTTGTAAGACCTGTAAAAATCCACTCTTTTACACTCCTGCAGACTCAGTGCCTGATGAAAGGTGGCTCTCGACAAAGAGCACACTGGAAATGCAGCACTGTCGAGCAGTTGCTATTGAAGATGCTCTGTTTCACCAGCTACTTGGAAGCCCTGAGGACAGTGCTGTGAAGCAAATAAGAAATTGTTTTGTTAACACAGGCTGACAAAAAGAGCAAGGATACATATCTATATATATATCCTAAATATTTGCTTGCTCTGAAATGTCTGTTTTCGGTTCTTTTTTTTTTTATTATTATTTTTTTTTAATTCCCTTAAGGAATGCCACAGGGCTAAGGTCTTTCACAAAGAAAGGATTCGCAACATGCAGAAGCCTGCTGTTCTTTAACAGGCAAAGTTCACTACTCACTTCTCGTGACGGTTGGTGGTTTTCATTGTAAAAGCAAATATAAGGAACACCAAGACAGAAGATGATGAGAAATTCAAACACTGACAAAACTATGAATTATTCCAAACAGTAATATTTAGGAAAGTACACTTAGGGATCCTACATGTACGAGCCCAAAAGCTACTGTATGTTTTCAGAACTCAGTGGGAACTTTGGGCGCCCAAAGTTTTACAGGTAACGAATGAACGAACAGCTGCCACAGTAAAAGCTTTTTCTTTCTTTTTCTGATTCATCTAAGCTGTCTAAGGAACTTTTTAGAGACGGACAACAGCCCTGAACTGGACTGCCACCACGATGCCTACTTTAATATTCTTTTAACCCTGGATGCAAGCTCTATGCTGGGTCCCAGGAGTGAAAAAGAAAATCTCTTCACATTTATATATACAGTCCTTAGCACAGAGGGCTCTCAAGGCCAGCTGTAGCCCCTTGGTATGCCTATGGCACAAAAATCACTACTGCACAGATCGGCCTATCTTTGTCTCCTTGTTCTTAAGCACTCATATGACAGTAGTTAAAAGACCATTTGTTACTAAGACACTAGGAGATCCTGGGAACAGCACTGAAAATGAAAATTAAATTAAATTAATAAAAATACAGAAGGAAAACCTGTGTTAAAGTACTTCTAATCTCAGGTCCTTCCAGACAAACTAGGGTAAAAGCTTATCTAACTTCCCATTGTTCAGGTATGGTTGGGTTAGGGATTCAAACTTCTAAAAAAAGCACTGTGTAAAAAGGAATTTCAGTTCAGCACATTGAGTAGTGTGCTTATTTGTTTCTCCATCCTGAAAGTAACATTCCTCATGAGGATATAGTCATGTCTTGCTACCAGCACATAAACAGAAGCACAAGCAGAAGCTCTGAGTAGTTAGTATTAACCAACCTCTATTTGTCAGTGCTGGAGTGAATTAATGTCAAATAACTCAGATTTACACCCAGGTCTTTAGACTGGCACCAAGGGCTGAGTAAAGAATCACTTCTTTCCCTTCTCTAACTACATCCTATCAGCCATGAAGGAGCTCTCACCAGAGTCTGCAGCAAGAAAACCTGTGTTTATCTTTATTGTTCATAATGATAAATGCCAGCGATACCCACTGGAAGTGAAACCTCAGCAGGGACTATGTATCACTAGTAATAACAGAAATAATCAAGCTGTTGTTAGAACCAGACACTCAGACAGTAAATTAATTTTTTTTTTTTTTTATTTTCTGTCCAATACCAATGACAGCTACCAGCCGCCACGCATTACAACTAGCTCATGCTGCAAAAGTGCATAACAAACGAGCTGCAACAGGGAGCAGGACCTGGGAAAGAGGTGAAGAACTATTTGGAGAGGTATCACGTTATCCTTTCCTGTTGCTAAGGAAACCAGACCCTTTCTTTGGGAAGACTCAAGGGCCGCCTCCTTCATACACACACACCATCAGCCTTATTTCACATGCAAACAAAAAAAAGAGAAATTAAAACAATTGCTCACTTGCTATATAAATGTATATATTCTATATATCTAACATCAGTGATTCGTAAAGCAAACATAGCTTTCTTCAATCATTAGCTTAGACCCAAAAGCCTTCCTGTGCTTTTCTATCCCATTGCATGCAACGGTGGGGCTCCACTAGTTCTAGCAATGGCAGGATGGTTTCGGTAAAGAAAAAAGAAAAGAAAAAAAAGATGAAATCTGTCTTTGCTCTCAAGGACTACAATATAAACCTCTCAATTACTCAGTGCTGGAAAATTCCATCACAAGAAGTGGGAGCACTGTGCATTGATCCAACATGGAATTAGCAATAGAGATGATGTCTCACTCTTTCTGACAAAGAAAAGACAGAAATACAAAGATTCTTTGTAGATATTGTTGAATACCTCAGAGCGTTC